>NW_010304234.1:36225-88406 GCF_000700745.2 Antrostomus carolinensis | reverse complement strand
TTCCTGCTATATAGTGGCTTCATTTACAGGACAGAAGCAGTTCCCCATTCTCTTCTGTTATCCAATTCCAGCTTAGGCTACCTAGTCAGGGTAAGGCTATTGAGGAGAAGTAGAAGAGAAAGTCAAGTTTTCAAGTAGAAAGAGGAGTTCTTGGGTTGTGGTCGTACCTTCCTTAAATGTCTGTAACTGTCTGATGTTCATACTTAAATACAGTCCAAAGAGCAGCATTGAAGAACTTTCACCACTTAATCAAATGCCATGACTTCTAACGTATGCAGATATGTTCAGACAGACCTACTATTGTTCTGCTCGTACTCTGAGCTAGTCAGAACCAGAAACTGCTTAGCCACACTGGGCTGGTACTGTGCCAAAGCTAACAAGCCATGAGCTTACCAGGTCAGGCATAGTGCCATAGCAAATCCTCTATATGGCTTATGGGTCAGAATAGCGTCATATAGCCAGCCTCAGAGCTAACAGAGAGAAACTTGAGTCTGTTTCTTCATGTGCATGGAGATACGTTCAGGAACATAGCTCCTTTCCAGACCCTTTCTTGTTTTCTGGGCCCAAGAATTTTGTCCTTTGCCACAGAACACAAAATGGCCCAACTCCAAAAGCAAGGATGGTGGCTATTTCTTTCCAAGATACTATGGAGGCATGTTACACTGCAATATCCCCCAGCTGCTGAGGGCAGCTTTCTTTTTCTTGACAACTGTTCCACAGCTGAAGTCAGACAGTTCATGGAGCTAAAATGACAGATGGTATTTAGCAGCTAATTGTACATGATGTACCACTCTGAAATGGTTTGCCAGTTTCAGCTATGCTCCAATGCCAGGGAAGATCAAGAAAGAGAGTACAGGTATCTCTGTTCAGGGGGTAAGGTGGTGTCACAACAGCAACTTAGATTGGCTTTAAGAATTTTGGAAATAAAAAGATGCACTCCCATTGTCATGATTTAACACCAGCTGGCAGTTAAGCATCACACAGCTGCTTGCTTACTCTTGCCCCAGTGGGACTGGGGAGAGAATCAGAAGGGTAAAACTGAGAAAACTTGTGGGTTGAGATAAAGAGAGTTTAATAGGTAAAGCAAAAGCTGTGCACGCAAGCAAAGCAAAACAAGGAGTTCATTTGCTACTTCCCATGGGCAGGCAGGTGTTCAGCCATCTCCAGGAAAGCAGGGCTCCATCACACATAATCATTCCTTGGGAAGATAAATGCCATCATTCTGAATGTCTCCCCTTTCTCTTCTTCCCCCAGCTGTATATGATGAGCATGACATCATATGGTATGGAATATCCCTTTGGTCAGTTGGGGTCAGCTGTCCCAGCTGTGTCCCCTCCCATCTTCTTGTGCACCCCCATCTTCCTCGCTGGTGGGGTGGTGTGAGAAGCAGAAACATCCTTGACTCTGTATAAGCGCTGCTCAGCAGTAACAAAAACATTCTTCTGTTATCAACACTGTTTCCAGCACAAATCCAAAACATAACCCCATACTAACTACTTTGAAGAAAATAAATTCTATCCTAGACAAAATCAGCACATTCATACTTACTTTCAGAAACCTAAATTAAATGACCAAATTATGAAATAGATCAATCTCTTCAGACTACGGCATAAACAACACTGAGAAACTGGCACTTCCACACTGCTATTCAGAGCAGCAGCCAGATGCATAGGCCTTGAACTGTCTTTTTGCAAAACCATTCTCCTCATGAAGTGTAGGAAGTCAAGACTCCTGATGTAACTACCTAGGCAGGGAGCTTAGAATTGGAGACAGTGAGCATTTACGTGGTCGCACTGAATGTCAATTGTTGGCGACTAAAAGTGACTTATACTTAAGGTTCCTGTCAGAAGACATGAGAAGACAAGAGCAATATATGACTAAGAAGGAAAAGGAAATGAGAAAGAGATTTTTTAAACTAATTTGTCATTTCAGTAAGCCAGAACCCCCATGCCATTCATCCATCTTGTTTTCTTTCAAAAACATTGGTCTTGAAGGAAAATGAGTCCAAAACCAAAAAACTTCACCTGGTGAGGAGGAAATCTGAATAGTGTTTCATGTTATTGAGCATACCTATCAACTGGTTGCAGTATGTAATGATAACTGCCTGTGTAGCCATCAAAGAGCATTTATGCACCTGTATTTTTAATTTGACACAAGGGGAAATATGTAGGTATGAGGTGCAAGGGGGAATATGTATGTATGGCCAGTCTTCACTATTTTATTGATTGACTGATTGACTGAGTCACTACTGAGGTTTGCCTCTTACCACTTAAAAGAATCACTGCAGCATGATTGTCAGTGAGGGCAATTATTTTTTAGCAAAAGCAGCCATTTGTAGCAACCAGTGAAAGAAAAACAGCCATAGTAAACGGAGCTAGGAGATATGACCTTAAATATCTTGTTAGCACTCACAAAGTCCTAGAACAGAATATCTGCAGCACAGAGCAGGAGACAAGACCGGGTCTTCCAGATTTTTAATGGCAGCTGAAAGGAAATATTTTTGTCTTTATTTTATGTGATTTTGTGTTCATCCCAGGTTTAGCTGAAAACATAAATGCTGCTTACAAGAGTCTTTTCATGGATAAATAATTGCAAATAGATTATCTAACCACAAATAAAATATTTTAGCTAGACACTTTCTTTAATATGAGAAGTTTGCACAACCTTGTAACCACTATAGCTGCTAGACGTACCTCTGTAGAACAGTAGGTAACACAAGGGACTCTTTTCTGGCTCAACACAGTTCACGTTCCCACAGTTAAAACTCCTCTACTACCCAAACCATAAAGGCTTTATTAAAATGGCCCATCAGGAGTGGTTTCCAGCCCATACTAACCTCCAAACTGTACTTGGGTACTGCCTGTGAGGGTACTCATTTATGTGAAGCAAAACTATGCCAGGGACCAGGTTAACAATTTAAAAATTGTATGGCAACGCCTGTTCTGTGACTTTATCTTTTTTTAATTATCTAGTGTAGCCATAGCCTACAAGATAAGGAATGTGTTTGAGAGAACAAACTAAAATATGCCCAGATCCACATATTCTTTTGGGGTATAACTTAGTAATAGTTTCTCATTTTGTTTAGTCAAGGCTTGATATCTGTTGGCCAACAGAGGTGGAACAGACTCAGCCTTGTCCATATCCTGTAAACCACAATAGTTTGGATTTAGACTGAAACAGCTTAACTTCAATTCTATTGCACTTTGTGAGTATGCAAGAATCAGTCTAAATTTAAGGTTTAAAGTAGCTTCACACCTGCATTTAATTATTTTAGAGATAATGCTCAGATTATTCAACTTGAGAAAACTAGGGGCCCGTATGGGCACTTCTTCTTTCATTAGCTGTGTTGGGAAGGAAGATGAAAAATGTCTTCTTTAGCTTTTTGCCACAGTTTTCATAGTAACAGAGCACAGGCATCCTGTGGGAACTTTTAATGTGTTAAGACCAGTCAGAATTAGAGTTCATCCTCCTTAGGGATAATATTGCTATGTGAACAAACAACATTCTCATTATCTGTAGGAAGCTGTTGAGATGCTGCATGTCTTTGTCACTAGGGGATTTTCTAAGCAAAATTTCTATAACTACTTATGAAATCTCTTGTGAATTGCAGAATGCTAAACATCAAATACATCACAGTTGAAAGGAGAGTGCAGGTTTGAATACCATTGAGACCCCTAGAGCCAGAGGACATTCTCCCTTAGCCAGTAATAAACAGCCTTTCCACTTGGATTACACAAGCAACTTACCAAAACAAACTGTTGAAACCTATATCATTATGCTCCTACAAGCTACACACTGTTAAAGTTTGCATGGTTATGCTGCCAGAAGCCACACAACGTGGCTACGCTGGCTCCTTAGACCCTTGCCAGCATCACTTTAAAAACTGATGGTTCTTGCAGGCAGCTGCTGTATTTTTTCCCTCTGTTTTTCACCTTCTGCTCTTATCTTTTCAGGCCCTTTTGTTGCTTTCAGGTCTTCTTGGATCTTCTTGGTTGATTGCTTTAATCTTGGTTTAATCTGTTTGACAAAGGATTTTTCTGTTTGTCTTGCCCTTTCTTATACTTATGCAGAAATTTGAACAGGTCTATTTCTTTTCTCCTTGTTCTTTTCTTTGTTCTTCTGTTAGACGATTTCTGGTTCTCTTCTGTTTGTTACTTTGTCTGTCCTTCTTCCCCAAATGAACCCAGAGATAAATAGAACATAAACAGGACTCTTGTCCGATATTCCTCTATAAGTGTGAGATACTTATCTAGACTGGGAAAATCTATCTAAGGACTCTTGAAAACTGTCACCTATAAAAGGATAAGAAAGCAGGGTTTGTTATTCTGGTGTTTTAGCTTTAACTATGTCTAGTAGCGAGTGCAGTTTTACACACAATAAGAGTTGATAACATTCTGTCTCAACTCTTCCTTTTCTCCTTGCAATATGCAGAAAGAATTATCTATTTTTGCAAGCCTATAGGAAACTAGAGCCCATATAAAATTTACCCAGAAATGTTTTTTTGGAAGGAGGCAAGTGGGATTTTAGTGTCAGATTAATTCATTTAGATAAATCATTGCATTGTGGAAGTATGTAGTTTTTAATATCTGTGTGGTGTGGACTCCTAACCACTAATGCAAAAGGCAAAACTTTGACAGAATTTCTTTTAAGGAAACATTTAATCTTTTTTATATTCTCTTGGGAAAAAAAAAAAAAAAGAAAGCCATAAGTGATGATGGCTGCATTGAGAGCAGCCCTGGAGAGAAGGACTTGGGGCTACAGGTAGAGGAAAAGCTGAACATGAGCCAGCAATATGCGCTTGCAGCTCAGAAGGCCAACTGTATCCTGGGCTGCATCAAAAGAAGCGTGGCCAGCAAGTTGAGGGAGGTGATTCTGCCCCTCTACTCCACTCTGGTGAGACCCCACCTGGAGTACTGCATCCAGCTCTGTCCTCACCACAGGAAAGACATGGACCTTTTGGAGTGGGTCCAGAGGAGGACCAAAAAAAAATTTATCAGAGGGATGGAATACCTTTCCTATGAAGAAGAGAGATTTGAGGTTGTTCAGCTGACAGAAGAAAAGGGTCTGGGGAGACTGTATTCCCACCTTTCACTACTTGAAGGGGGCCTATAAGAAAGATAGGGACAGACTTTTTAGCAGTGTCTATACTGATGGGACAAGGGGTAATGGTTTTAAACAAAAAGGGGGTAGATTTAGACTAGATATAAAGAAGAAATTTTTTACAGTGAGGGTGGTGAAACACTGAAACAGGTTGCCCAGAGAGGTGGTAGAAGCTCCATCCACGGAAACATTCAAGGCCAGATTGGATGGTGCTGTGAGCAACCTGATCTAGTTGAAGATGTGCCTGGTCACTGCAGGGGGGTTGGACTAGATGACCTTTAAAAGCCCCTTCCAACCAAAACCATTCTGTGATTCTATTATTTTAGTTCAGTCAACACATTTCTTTGTGAAAGTGATTCAGAACTGGTTTGTATTGTGACTTTGAAATATCTTTAAGATTTGAGTATGAGATGGCTTTTTACAGCTGGAGACTAAGAGTAGAAGTTATGGTTCTCAGACTTAGGAGGTACTGTTTCTGCTGTTTCAGCAAAACCACAGTACAACATGTATATACTTCTCCAGATCTTCTAGTTGTGCATTTGATAAATTACTGGTAAACATGTTTGTTTCTAAAAACTAAGTCCCTACAGTAAGTAGGCACCAAATAGGCTTTCATCAGGACTCGTTAGCTCTGAGTGAGTCTCCCACCATGACTTAAAATATAGACAGAACGAGTTTGTAACATCTCAAAGTTTAGGCAAGGTAAACTCATATCGCTTCTGAGTCTTCATAGAGCAGGCTTGCATCTGTCTACAGCAGATTGACTGTAGACCTATGTTTGAGGCTCAGGATGTTAAAAGTGAACAGAGAGTCCCTAAGAATATATAGAGATCACAAAAGGGAAAGTTCAGGAATGAATATACCAGCATGATAAACTAGAGGAAAGGACACCCAGTTGCATTATTTGTTTTTCAAGGAAAGTGGAGATAGATGACGTTGTTCATTCTTTGTCATAAAGCCTACTTGTATATTCAGAGAAGGTTTGTGAGTCATCTTTCACATAATATCTACTTTCTCACACTGAACTGAGAAAGCTCAAAAAGAATGATCTTGTCTTATTGATATTTTGCCATACCTATTTATTGATGCAAAATTTGGATCTAAACTAATAAAGTTTAGACCACTAGCAGAATATTTTTTCTACTAATAGACTCAGGGTTAGATGCAGTTTAGGCACAAGTGACCCAATTTCAGTTTCAGCACTACTATTTCCCATGTGATTTGCTCAGCTTTTATCTAAAAACATATACATAAATAAAGAATGAGAAGCAGAAGCCAAATCTTGCAATCCTGCTGGTTTAGGGTACCTAAAGCTATACTGCCATTGATTTCTGTTAAAGTTTTCCTGGGGTTAGAGGGGCAGAGGAAAGGGTGAAACAATAACAGGAAACAAAGGCTTTATCCGTTCTGCTTTGGCATTCCATGAACTAAATAGACAGACCACTGCTCTCTAGTCCCTTTGCATTTCTATGCTCTTAATTTTACTATACTGACAAATCCTATATAAACAGCCTGTTTTAACCCACTTGGTGACAAATTGCTCTTATCCCTGGTGTCCTAAAATCCATCAGTCTCTTTTTCAGTCAGGCTTTCTTTGATGCAGGAAATGAGTCATATTCAGATCTGCATTAAATGTTAGAAGAATTTGGACTGACCCTTGCAGCTTTTCTCATATAATACTTGGCTCAAACAAGGTAACAGCACTGGGACATCTCAGAGCCCTGCTTTTCTTCAGATGGCCTGAACTGCCAGTGAGTGACCCTGTGCCAGGGCTAGTTTCCGACCTGTAGCTTCTCACTTCAGGATTTCCACCCTTGATGACACAACTGTGTCCAGGTTGTTTACAGAGGGCTAGCAAGTGATATCAGTAAGCTGGTTTCAAGCTTTAATTTCCTCAGAGAACCTGTGGGATTTTTACAAGCCCATTGTTTTAGTTATTCATTTAGTTGAGGTTTTATGCCTTGACACAGCAGGGCACAGCAGAGGCAATCAGGAGAACTGTCTGCACCCTCCCTGTTCTGCTTGGCTCTATAGGCCACTACAGTCCTTCACTGCAACTTCAAGGAGCCAGGAACACCTGCAGGTTCTGATGTCAACTTCTTTGAAGCTGCTGAACAGCTTCAGTTCAAAATTCCCTGTAGCAAGACAGGCATAAGGATTATCTTCCCAATCCTAAAGCTTCTCCTGCCATGGCAAACCCCTTTAGCCAGGGCCTCTGTGAGGATCTACCAGCAGACCCTGGAGCTATCACATGATGTATCTCTCCTGGGGAACTTCTTACCCTGGTCTTTGTGTAGACTGATCAGGTACTGCACAGTGCGCGAAAGGCTCAGGCTATTCCCTTCTGCCTTATCCATTTGCACAGCACTGCACTATTCTCCCCACTCCAGAAGCCTGGTCCCCAGATGCAGATATCTGGCCTGATCTCTGAGGTCCTGACCAGCACCTTAGAACTGAGTGAGCTATGTGGAAAGAAAAACAGGCACTCTTGAAAGGATACCTGTTAAAAAAAAAAAAAAAAAAAAAAAAAAAAGAAAAAGCCACCTTCCTCTACAAGCAAGTTCTGGAACCTTCTTCTCCCTCACATTGTTCGATTCACACTTCTCACATCAGGCTGTTAGGACTCCTAGGCTGAGGCAGAATAGAGTTGAGAAGTATGGTTCCTCAGCAATGTGTACTGACCACAGCAAGAGGTAGGATACTTTCATAGGTTTTTAGTCTTTCTTGCCTTACAATTCCCCAATCATATCTAACTTCTTTCTTAAAAAATATCAACAGAGCACTGGCCACCTTCCAGCCCTTCCAGTTGTTTTATTTATTGTTTTCTTTAGCCGCTTTGTTTTTTTTAATTGTTTCAGAATTCTGAGTGAATGAATGCCATTGGGCCCTAGTGATTTACTGTTATTTTGCTTCCTGTGCTCAGCTAACAACTCTTGCATAGATATTTCCATCTTTGCTCATGTTTCACTTTGATTGCCTATGAAAAATAAAGATATAAAGAATTCATTTAGTTTTCAAAAAGTTTATCTTTAATTTCCCTTTTAGCTACTTGGTGATGAAACCCTCATAGTTATATCTGATTTCAGTCTGCAATATTTACTGAGCATTGGGATATCTTGACATTTTTAGCTGTTTCTTTTTCACAGATCCTCTTTACCCTCACCTCCATCACCAGGTGAGAATTGTGCTATCATGCCACTTAATATGTGCAATATCAGAAGAGAATTTCTGAAAATTAAAATTAAACTTTCATTCCACTGAAATCAATAAAAAATATTTAATCACCAATTAAAAATATGTTTTTCAGGCAGCAAAAGCTAAACTCTAGAAATTTATCTACTATTTATGCCTAGAGAGGGAAAGGAAAGGAAGACTGACAGCTAGATGGTCTAAGAAGCAAAAAGTTGTGACTTCTAGAAATGAAACAAAGGCATGTTTCCTAAAATCTGTAGATTTTGCAAAAACGATACCCAGAAATATTGACCCAGTAATATTTTGTAGTTACTTTGCTTTAAGAACTATGCTTTTCTTGCAGATAAGGTAGGTGAAATCTATCCAGTAAAGACCTGGCACAGAAAAATATTACTCAGGATTTAATACCACCAGTTTTAAGAACCAACCTATTTTTACATGTCACCTTTAGCATGACCGTGATCTAGATGTTGAGATTTTATAAAAAGACAGCTGCTGCAAAAGACCACATGGCATACAACATGTACCAGACACAAATATTCATGAGGTTATGCCTGTCAAACTCTCTTCCTTTCCCATCTTACTCCTTCCCTTCCTTTTCTACAGGAAAATAGGGTCTGGTTCCAATCCAGTTTATCAAATGTGAGCTTTGACGTGTTTGATAAGTGCAAGCTTTAGTTGCCATGGTAAAAGTCATCCCACTTTTTTCTGAGAATTTTTTTTAACCTTATTTGGCAAAAAGCATTTCACTTAATACTCTGTTTTCTTGCTGAAGACCCAGTTCATTAAAACATGAAGAGTTTTTATTAATTAATGGAAACACTGAATTATGTTTGCCTGGTGATGTAAAACACTGAAATAAGACTTCAGTGGGTACAAATCAAAATCCAACTGGATCCTTCCTGTCTTAAAAGCATTTGTAGGATTTTGCAGTTCCCTGACCACTTGGAGTGCCTGCTGCATGTAATTCCTGCTGCTATAGGAGGATTTCAGGAATTATTTTATCTTGAGATACCTTATAAGGAGAAATCCAGATATTGTTTTATCTTGAACTCTTTGTAAGGCAATTAAATGCAAAGGAAGTTAGTAGCAAAAACAAACCTTTCAGACACATTTATAAAAATAAATTTATTTTATTGTTGCACAATTGTCTGCATGCAAAGGGAATATCATAGTTGCTTTATGTGATGCTCTAAGAGGAAACGGTTGAATTATAATGAATAAAGAAAACATGTTCTGTCATGAGCACAAGACTCTTGAAGTTCTTTTATAGTTTCTGATGTGCTTTTTGTCATTGAAAATATAGATGGTGTTTTTCAACCTTACAAACTTCTGCACCTATAAATTAAAAATTACTCTTTTTTTCAATGTTAGTTTATATTTTTACAAAAGTTAAATTTGTAAAATTTAGCTCTTACCTACTCCTTTAATCCAGCAGTTTTTAACAATTATTTTTACAATACAGAATCTGTATTGTAAAAATAATTTCATTTGTAGAAATTAATCCTGGAAAAGAGTAGTCTAGTGCATGCTCTTGACTATGTGGATGGAGCATTAATATCTTCTCTCATTTATCTTTCAGGGTAGTCGGCCAACTGAAAAAACTTCTGTAATCAAACTAACAACAACTAGTAAAGTTAGCAAGCAATGGATGAAATTAGGCAAGGCTGTAGCATGAAGATCAGCTTTTAAGACCATGTAATTTCAGGACAGAAAACATTCAGTACTTGCAAGCAACATTATCTCACACAACATGACTATGGACAGAGCTCAGAGGTCCCCCAGCACAGTGGTTCCCTCTTCCAGACTTGTTCTCTGTTTTTGCAACATGTAACATTCATTCTTTCCCCTCCGTGCTCCCAGCAGCTGCCTTTCTAGGGAGGCTTGTGAGATGTGTACCTTTGACACAGACAGTTCATCATTCAGAGCTGTGTCCTGGTAAACATGCAAACTGGACTACCACAGACCAAGTTTGTCTAAGACAACAGTATGTGGACAAAGCCTTTTTCACAAGAAATGTCTTCAGCTCTGGAAGAGTAAAACTGCTAACTTTGTAAAAAGAAAGGACTGATAAATTTATCAGGAAAACTTCCCTGTGAAAAGATCAAGGGATCATGCCTGACCAGTTCTGCTTCTCTATTTTAGTAGCTACCTACCTTCTGTTAAAAGCTGTGTGACTCTAAAAATGAATCCTGGCAATTTGGCTGGTACTACTTGTAAAAGAGATTGCAACCACAGCTTCACTCTGAATTTTGCACAAATAACAAATCCTCATATTGCTTGAAGCTTGGAGCTTTCTTTAGTGCCCTGTTGAATAATTAATGATAAAATCTGAAAGGACAAAATTGACTCTGCAAAGCACATTATCTGAAGCATACTTAGAAAAGGTTTTCTTTACTTTTGTACCAAAAAAGCAAATGCATTTTGTTGTTCTGATGTTTTTGTTTCATTTGTCCTATTCAGCTATTCTTAGATAATCAGTGCACAGCATTTTGTTTTGTTTAAAAAAAATTGCTAATAAAAATATTGATATTTAGTTGAAGTGTATTGATTTTGCTGCTGAGACAGACTATGTTGTTGGGTAATTAGAGCAGTAGGATTTAAAGCTGCAGCTGGTCTGCTGGGGTTCTGGGTTTTGGTTTAGTTTGGTTTGTTTTCTGCTGTGGTGGCTTGACCATAGCTAGATGTCAAGTGCCCATAAAAGCCTCTCTATCACTCCCCTTCTTCAATTGGACAGGGGAGAGAAAATATAATGAAAAGCTTATGGGTCAAGATAAGGACAGAGAGAGATCACTCACCAATTACTGGCACGGGCAAAACAGACTCGACTTGGGGAAAATTAATTTAATTTATTACCAAACAATTCAGAAGAGGATGATGAGAAATATAACCAAAATCTTTTAAACACCTTCCCCCCACCCCTCCCTTCTTCCCAGGCATAACTTTTCTCCAGATTTTCTACCTCCTCGCTATGAGCAGCACAGGGGGACGAGGAATTGGAGTTGTGGTCAGTTCATCACACGTTTCTTCTGCCTCTTCTTCCTCCTCAGCCGGAGGACTCCTCACACTCTTACCCCACACCAGTGTGGGGTCCCTCTCATGGGAAACAGTCCTCCATGAACTTCTGCAACATGAGTTCTTCCCATGAACAACAGTTCTTCATGAACTACTTCAGCATGCATCCTTTCCATAGTGTGCAGTCCTTCAGGAATGCACTGTTCCAGTGTGGGTTCCCCACAAGGTCACAAGTCCTGCCAGGAAACCTGCTCCAGAGTGGGCTTCCCTTGAGTTTACCGCTTCCTATGAGCATCCAATCACTCCATCATGGGGTCCTCCATGAGCTGCAGGCAGACATCTGCTCCACTGTTAACCTCCAGGGTCTGCAGGGGGACCATGCCTCACCATGGTCTTCACCACAAGTTGCTGGGGAATCTCCGCTCTGGTGCATGGAGCACCTCCTCCCTCTCCTTCTTCACTGACCTTGGTGTCTGCAGAATTGTTTCTGTCATATTCTTACTCTTCTCTCCAGCTGCAAAATGTGCAGGTTGGTGTGGGTTTTTTTTTTCTGCCCTTTCTTAATTATGTTGTAACAGAGGCATTACCACCATTACTGATTGGCTTAGCCTTGGCTAGTGATGGGTCCATCTTGGAGCCGGCTGGCATTGGTTCTGTTGGACATGGGAGAAGTTTCTGGCAGCTTCTCACAGAAGCCACCCCTATGCCCCTCCATTACCAAAACCTGGCCACGCAAACCCAGTACATCAGTCTTATAGAAAATTACATTATGGCCTGGAATAGAAAATTTCACAAACTCTGCTCATATTAATATAGGTGTATTAAAAAGATAAATTTATTATCCTATATTTATGGAGTAATAATATATAAGCTGTTGACAGTTAATCTGCTTCTGTTTATTTGGTCTTCTCTTTTTATCATTGGGAGTCACTGTAAAGAAGTGTTCCTTGAGAAGGTGATATGCCACAGTAAGACAACTTGTTCTTTGAAGGGAGGATGTGTCGCATCTATGTCACCAGGGGATGATGGTTTAAGTAAATCATTGTATTTATTATAACCAGAAATTCACAATAAAAAAAATAAATTGAGAGACCAAGTATGAGCTGTGTTTATGTAGAATGAAACCAGAGCATTCCAGAATCTTATTGTCATTGCAGGGGTTATAAGATGTGCATGAGCCATTCGAGTTCATGAAGTCAGAGAGAAACCATTTAGTCAGTAGTACAGATGTGAGAGGTAAGGGACAGGCTCTCTCTGGCATGTAGGAAAAGGATTACTCCTGTCCAGCCTTGTGTATATGCTGTAAGGAAACCATGCCCACTCTCAGCACAAGGACGTTTTAAGTACGTTAGAAAACTAAATTTAACAGAAACAACACAGTTGAATGGTCACATTTTGATCAATACTGTTCAAATAGTGTTATGGTTTATTACCCTTAGCCTGCTCACATAGCTGATGTTCAACATATTCCCAAACAATTTCCAACAGAAGATGAGATTGGTGCCAGATAGAACCATAGTTTTGCTTAGTTTGTATTGATAAGGAACATACAGCAGTCCTGTTTACCTAAGCATAATTAGCAAAACAACAGCAGGCTTTATCTTAAAATATGCCTTATATGCCTTTCCAGTCAGACTAGTTTTCCAAGAGGTTTGTTTCAGGTATGGTTATTTCCCTGCCTTTCTCATCTTCTTCCACTTTTGATTGGTACAAGTCAGTATCTAATTTCTGACACATTCACATCTTACACTAGTCAGTGCATTGATACACTGGACATGCAAGACACAGTTTAATTGCTGACTATCTTTAGACGTGGTATAGGCTGCAATTTTAGTGGCTTGTAATCCAATCTAATTACTGGTTTCTCTAGCACCATTTCATTTTGCCGTCTCTGGCTATGTGTTCCAGTCTCTTCCTTGTGCTGGGTCCAGTGCCTGCTGTGTCCTGTGTTCAGCACAGTAAGTCAGCACAAAAACCCTAAAGTAAAGGCAAGTGCTTTCTGCTGATTCAGCATTCTCCATCAGCTCAGCTGGAGCTGGCCCAAGAAGGGCTGATGGAAGGAGGAAGAGACCTTGGCAAGCAGCACTGAGATCGGTTTAGGCTGCCAGGTGGCAAACCCTTTCATGTCTCCCACAACTGTTTCTCCATAATATCTACACCTATCGCATAAACCAGCTTTTTCCATTTAACATAAATAACAAGTGGCTAGTATGTCAGTCACAGCATCTATCTTTACCCACAAACTGAAGGCACAACTAAAGGCAGTCATTAATACTATCACTGTAGCACATTTCTGATACTTTAACAGTATTGTTAATAATCAGAAATATAATGCATTACTTTTGCTAGAAGTTGTATTTATCTTAAGACTATCCCAGAAGAAACCAGGATAACAGCTCAAATCACAGTGTAATAGCATAACCTATATAATCACAGAATCACAGAATGTTAGGGGTTGGAAAGGACCTTAGGAGATCATCTAGTCCAACCCCCCTGCCAAAGTAGGTTCCCTACAACAGGTTACACAGGAAAGCGTCCAAGCGGGTTTTGAACATCTCCAGAGATGGAGACTCCACAACCTCTCTGGGCAGCTTATTCCAGTGCTCTGTTACCCTCACAGTAAAGAAATTTTTCCTTAAGTTTGTCTGGAACTTCCGGTGTTCCAGTTTTTGCTCATTGCCCATTGTCCTGTCACCAGCCACCACCAAAAAGAGCCCAGCCCCATCCATTTGACCCCTACATTTCAGATATTGATAGACATTGATAAGGTCCCCTCTCAGTCTTCTCTTCTCCAGGCTGGAGTCTCAGCTCTCTCAGCCTGTCCTCGTAAGGCAGATGCTCCAGGCCCCTAATCATCTTTGTGGCCTCTGCTGGACTCTCTCCAGAAGATCCCTGTCCCTCTTGAACTGAGGAGCCTAGAACTGGACGCAGTATTCCAGATGTGGCCTCACCAGCGCAGAGTAGAGGGGGAGGAGAACCTCCCTTGACCTGCTGGACACGCTCTTTTTAACGCACCCCAAGATATTGTTGTCCTTCCTGGCCACAAGGGCACACTGCTGGCTCATGGCCAGCCTGCTGTCCACCAGCACACCCAGGTCCTTTTCCTCAGAGCTCCTTTCCAGTAGGTCAGACCCTAACATGTACTGGTGTACATATAGTGACCTAAAGCAAGATGAATGGGTAATATGAAGACAAGAGCAGCTAGTTTGTAGTGTTACAAGTTTTCACAAAAATGGTTATGGGCTATCTTATATTGCTAACAAAGCCTTCAACACTTCATTTAGCAGTATCATCTTCTGAAGAAGAATGTCTTTGTCAGGTAAATGGTGAAATGCCTTCACCACTCACAGGAGAAGGAGAGTGACCCCTAAATATGGGATAGCAAATGTTCCAGATTAATAGTCCCTGATGATATTGTTGCAGGGTAGAGCAATACGTAGCCAGGAAAGTCTAGGGTCACTCATTCAGTGGTAAAGAACAGCAGGGAGAGGCCTGCAAACTTCATTGGGGAAAGGTCTGTTGGGATTATGTGGTATGATATAAAAGGCACTTGATCATTTATGGGAGAATAAGAAACAGCACAGGAAATGGGCAATTTAGTAAATTTCCCATCTGTTGTTTTTGAATGATTCTATATCCTCCCCCTTTCCCTTTGCTGGGGATAAATAGAATGTACTTTTAACATAAAGAAACCTGTTCTGTTCCCATTACTGTCTGTTGCAAGAACAGTTTGAGAATCCTTTAAAGAAAGCAATTAGAGTGATACTGCTTTTCCTGTCTCTCTTTTTCAACTCTCTAACAAACAGAAATTTATATTTGCTCCTTGTAGATTTCCTTCAATTAAAATAAAGGTCACAAAGAGGAAAGGTGTGTTTTACTCTTGCAACACAAAAAATATAACAGCTGGAAATTCATAACCTATCTAAAGAGTTACCTTTAAATTTGTTCTGAAGGAAGGATTAAGTGAACTTTTTTTTTTAACATGTTTACTTAAGTCCATACAGATCCTAAGCCTTTCACCATTTTGTGTTTTTAATGGATAGCTCAAACTCAACTGGCCACAGTGGTGTTTTAAACAACTCAGGTTTTGGAAGAAACAACTTCAAACACTTGGACCAGTGGTCATGAAGTCCTCTGTATTGTGTTTAGTTACATTAAGTTTCTCCAAGAAATTGCAGCATTCTTTCATTATTTCCTGAAATTTAGTTATTATGGTTGCACTTGTGGCTCCAAGCCTATTCTTCACCATTGATTTAAAAAATAGAATTTTGATTTAGATATAAAAATATAAGAGTTTCTTTTTGTGTGTCTTGAACAGTAATTATGAATGAGAGCATTTTCTGACTACTTTGTTCAGGAAGAGTCTGTAAAGTACCTCTGGGTTCATGGTTTTTTTTTCTTTTCTAATTTACTTTGTTTTGATGTTTTCTTTCCTCCTGTGATTTGAATACAATATTATATAGCTTTTCAGTATGGTTTTCATAGCTTCTCATAACAACGAGAGAGACATTTCCTCCATTCTGTTTGCTTCCAAATATATTTGAGTTGTTTATTTTGTATAATGTTCTTGCAGAAGCAGGTTATTAAGCCTCCATTGGGAGGAATATAGACGATGAGTTTCTAGTCCTTTGTTCATGAATTTAGATGTGATCTTCCGAGACTGTATTACCTACACTTCAGCAAAGTGTATTATTTAATAGATATTAGGGCACAAATCCAATTCTTTTTCCTTTTTTTCCCCCTGATCTGTTATATCAAAATGATAATAAAAATAATTCTGGCTGGTTTTCTTCTCATTTATACCTGTTTTTACCTATATTACTCCCAGTTTACATCAAAGTAAGTGTGGAATGCATTTAATAGTTGCCAATGACTGCCAAGCTCACATTTTAACTACAAGAAAAAGTTACATAAAGACTTCAGTTCATCATACAGTGTGGCTAGAGAATTCCTTCAGCTGCTCAGAGCTGCATTACAGAATAAAGTAGTGATGCATCAGCTGTACCCTGTAGGTTCCTTGTTCACCTCCTACAGTAGAGAGTTCTAGCACACAGTGAGGCACTTATATTGGTAATATAGCTAAACTGTATTGTCCAACAGTAAGGAGGGGATAAGCCCAAGGATTAGTACTTGCCAAAGCATTATAAAGACCTAACTTAGAGGCAGAACAATCATAACATACATGGAGAACCACTGTTAATTATTGTATAGATTCCTGCATAGGAAAGCTAGTTGAACCAAATAAAACAAAGATAAATGTCCCTCTTTTCCTTAGCACCTGAATACATAACTGGAATGAGCTGCTATTACAGATGCATACAGTCAGTTTCATCTAGTCAGATGCAGATAAATGAGATTTTAAGGGATACATTTTATTGACCATTTGATAACATTTATTGAAACAGGTCCACCAGAGAGGCTATGTTTTCTGATGCTTTCTGCTGGAAACAGCAGAGAGTCCCTGTGATAAAGAAAAAAAATCCAAAATCCAGAAAAAACTTCCTCTGTCCATCTCTAACACATGGTGGGATTACAAAAGCAACAGAGGAAGGGGATTGGTACTAATGAGGTACCAGTGCTGCAAAAACAGGTAAGCAGGATTGTTACACAGCTGAGCTCTGAATTTGGATGTTTCCCTAAAGAGCTTCAGATGCTGCACTGAGAATAATACTGAAATACCTCTGAAAGCCCAGAAGATGCTTCATATTTTCTAGGAAATCTTGACCATGCCAATGAAGTTAATAGCAGGCAAGCACACATATTTCAGAATAGTCGGTTAGTTCAATAGCTATTGTGGAGAAAATGGACATGCTTCTGAAACTGAGTGCCTGGGGATGAAGAAAGGAGATGTAAAGCAGGCTTCACAAAATGAAGAAAGAACTAATAGGCCTGAGAGGCACATCATGTCATCTACCATGCTCAGAATTAACTCCCCTGCTTCCTCCACCAGCAAATATCATCCCTACCTATAGCCCCTATGAGTTGTAAAAGAATAGTGAAAAAGCTACTTTATTGCTCCTGAATCAGTACAAATCCTATAAGACAAGAAGTGGAGATTATAAAAAAAAAGAGTCAATATGCTATTACTCATTATCCTCCTGATAATAGTTGCATCAAGAGACAAACCAGAGCCTTACTCTTCCTTCTTTTTCCCATTACTGAAGGCAAATTTGGTGTCTGTGTCCAGGTGTTGGCTGTGGGGGTCTGTAGGGTGACTTCTGTGGGAAGAGACTGGGACTGCCCTGTGCTAGTCACAGCTGATTCCTGTTGCTCCAAAAGACCCACTGCAGCACAGAGCTGAGCCCATCAGCCAAGTGGATGGCACCTCTAGGAAAAAGTATTTAAGAGAGGGGAAAAAACAGGATGCAAGCAGAAGAGTGAGGGAAAAGTGAGAAACAGCCCTGTGAGTACTAGAGTCAGAGAAGAAGGAGGGGCTCCAGGCACCAAAGCAGCCCCTACAGCATGTGGAGAGACCACAATGGAGCAGGTAAATAGTTCCTGAAAGGAACAGTAGCCTGTGGGAATGACACACTTTGGAGAGGTTTGTGAAGGACTATATCCCATAGGAGGGACCCTGTGTTGGACCAGGGGAAAAGTGTGAGAAGGAAGGAGCACCAGAGGGGAAGTTGTTCTGAAGTGATCACAACCCCCATTCCCCATCCTCTTGAACTGCTCGGGGGAGAAGGTAGATGAGTCTGAAGTTGAGCCTGGGAAAAAGCGGGGAGAGAGGAAAGTGTTGTTTTAAATTTTGTCTTTGTTTCTCACTACCCAAATCTATCTTAATTGGTATTTAAATTAAATTAAAATATTTTTTCCCTAAGTTGAACCTGTTTTGGCCATGAGACTAGTTCATATGTTGGTCAGTAGATTATCTCCCTGTCTCTATCTCCATCCATTGTCCCAGTTCTCCCCCTTCCTTGTTGAGGAGAGAGAGAGCTAGTGAGCAATTAGGTGGGTGTCAGGCTGTTGGTTAAGGTCAACCCACAACATCATCAATATTTAAAAGTGTTTGAAGCAACAAAGTGCTATGCAAAATGTCAGTTCTATTGTAGCAGCCTTAGAGATCAATGAAGGCTTGCTCTTACACCAGCAAAGTCAATGCCTTTCATTGACCTTCACAGGATCACAGGGGCTAAATTTGTCACTGTGATGCCAAAAAGATTATGATTTATTCTTAGAGTTATATTATGCAAATTTGATAGGAATTGTATATAAACTTACCCCAAATTTGACAAAAGATGTTCACATTTAGCAGGCAAATGCACTGGAAAATACAAGCCAAGAAGAAATGACACTGATTTTTTTTTTTTTTCTTCCATGAATTTCTGAAAAACTCAGATTGTAAAATGAGAGGTTTTATCAGTGGACTTGTCTTTGTTATTTGTATGCATTTATTTTATGCAGAACAGAATAATTTCTTCTGTACTTAGTAAAAAGAGTGTATTTCTTTGTCTATTCCAAAGGAAAAAAAAAAATAATTCTGGCTTCCCTTCACACTAGCACCTCCTCTTTGTATATTTAAAGAGAAATATACAGAGGAATGAATTTTTTTCCAGCCTTTCTATGCAGAGCTAATAATGAAATACCAGAGAATAGAAGACCTCTCTCTGTATGGAACAGAAATGGTAGACTGGAGAGAGAAACAGATGGGTGAGTAAAATAATGCTTGGCTTACTGTCAGCAAAAGTGTTGTAGTTGGCTCTTTTCCTGTCCCTGAGGAAGTTCTAATGCTGGGATAGGCTCCTGCTGCCCAGCAGATGACATCAGTGTGATATGTTCCTGTGATGAACTGTGACTTCTGACTGCCACGCCATGGGTCTCATGAGACAGCAGTACTTTATATGGACACTGACAAACTTTAGACTTGAAAAGTTGTTTCATCCAAATTGTGTTATAAATTTTGAGTACAATAATAACTCTTAATGAAAAATATAGTAATAATAACACTAATAATTACCTCAAAAATACCACATGGAAATCATTGTTCTTATTTCTCTTAATGTGAATTGTAATCTGTCTTCTGTTCCTGCACTTTTCAGTGGCTATAAGCAGCAGTTTGGCTTTTCTCAGGATCTCTCTCTCTCTCTCCAAGATGATTGTGATAAATGACATTCAAATATTTTCTAAACTTCTATTATTTTGACAATTAAGAAAAAAACAATAATCTGTGTTTTCTTCCAAAAAGTTTTAGATGCCATATATTTATTATAAACTGGCCCATTGAATCTCAGTATTAAGAACAAATCAAATATTGCAAGGACAATTACCAAACTATAAAGATAACCCAAAATTTTGTGTTTTGGTGGATAAGCATGGGAGGTAAAACATCTTACATATGTGTTTTAAATTACTCATTGTGGTTGAGAGAAGGCAAAAGGATTCCGTGCCTGAATAGTATGTTTCCATGACACAATTGATCACTATATAGTTTGCATTTAAAAAATTCCAGTTCCTGAAATGATTCAAGAATCTTAGTTTCCCAATTCTGAATCTTGTGCAACTTACATATTGAAAAATTAGGAGGCAAATAAACCCAATTTCTGCTTATATTTTAAATTATATTACTTTGAATCCATTGGCATAATTTGGATTTACATATTTTGAATCTGTGAAGGCTAATGATATCATAAGTCATGCATTTTAGAAAAGTTCAAAAATTTTTTTTCTTTTTCAGTCCAGTCAACATTGCAGTTGGTAAAAGAAATCGAAAAATGCCTTTTGTTGTGCAAAATCTGCAAGTTTTAGAAAATGCCTGATGTTAAAGCTTGTGTGTTTCATATGCCACAGTAATGCCAGTGGTCTAGTATTCATCAAAAAATTATTCATATAATAAATGAATACACTTCCTGGCTGAGACTCAGGAAAAGGTGATATATTTCAGGAGTTTTTTTGCCCTCAGAAGAGACCAGATTTTAAAAAATAAAGATGAAGAGGTAAATGGGAAGAAGAGAGAAAAAGTGAAAGCAAGAAGAAGACAAATGAGGAAAAAACATTTTAAATAAAAAGAGAAACAAATTACACATTAAGAAAAAATGCTTCTTCAAAATGCCGTCAGGAAAAAGAACACTTTATTTGGTTAGTGTCCCTTGCTATTATTCAAAAGCTGAAGAGATGGGTATTTTTACAAGAATATGACAAAGTTCTTGGGGAGGGAGGAAATTCTGGAAAGTTTTCAGCCCACTATCATGACAAAAACTGTTTGCCTAACCTGATCTTAATTATACCATTAATGTTTCTTAGCTTCCCCTAAGCAGCCTCTCCCAGGCTTCACTACACTTGCTGTGAAGCTTTGTGCAATATCTAAACTGAATCTTCTTTGCTAAATCTCTTTCCTCATTGTATTCCCTCATCACATTCTATGGACACAGAGAATACATTTCCTTTCCTTTGCAGCAGCCTTTTTGCATCCTTGAGAGCAGGAATCATGTTCCTCCAGTGTTTCCCTAGGGTAAACATTTACATTTTTCAAAAACTTTTCCTCGTGTTTTCCAGACATAGAACATTCTTGTTGTTTTCTGATTGATCCATCTCTTATTTGCAATGTTGTGCCCCAAACCAAAGGGTAGTCTATCTTAGGACTTAAAAATGCTGAGCAAAGAGAAAAGTATTCCTTCATGTGTTTAGCAGCATGAACTCCTTATGTTTCCCAGGAACACGTAATGTATATTATGTAACACTGTATTTTATTGTGTTTGCATTTTCTACAACATCAAGCTGTTGTTGTCTCAAATTCAGACTGTGATAAACTATAAAATCTCATACTGTGATCGCCTGCTATCCCTTTTTTGTTCCTGATACTGTATTGTCCTGATGATTCCTGTCTAAGTGCTGTTACTTTTATTGAACAGTATGCTTTTTTCCAAATCATACTTCTGCTTGTCAAAATAATTTTGAACTCATTCCTGTCTTTCAGTATACTTGCAGTTCTTCCTGTCATCTGCAAGTTCAATAAGAATACACACTGTTCCATCTACCAGATTACTAACAGAAATTTTAACAGCACCAGACCTTGGCTAGATCCCTGCAGAATCCCAGTCAATATATTTCTCCATTTTGTCAGTAAACCATTAGTAACTACTCTGAGAAAGTCTTCTCAGCCAGCAACAGTAGTTTAATGTACACTGTGTTTATTTCATTTCATAAACATCAGATTTGAAACTTTCCTTAAATCAAGCAGCATGGCATCTACCACTCCTCTTCAGTTCATGATCTCTGTTATCTGTCAGAGAAAGATATTTAATTGTTTTGAAACAATTTATTCCTATCAAATCCATATTGTTTGATTGATTAGATGCATGTGGGTAGCTCCTATTAACCTGGTCAGCCTTAAACTTTATCCTGAGAACAAGATGTTGATGGAATACTGATCCATGCTGGAAAGAGAATTCAAGGCAAAAGCTTCACTAGTAATGTTTCTTTTTTTTTTTTTTTTTCTGCCTTCCTAAATTTCCTATTGAACTTTTACTTGTATCTCAAGTAGTGCAAACGGAATTAATTTCCACTGCAAATGGAATTAATTCAAACACAGCCTTCTTGTCCTAGTCTTTTCGAAAACACAAAACTTTTTCCTTAGTAAATTAGCAAAAAAAAAAAAAAAAAAATTCATTACAGGACACTCAGTTTTAACTTTCTTTAAGACCTTTATACTCATGTAATGTATTTACATTAATGCAAGCCAAATGGAAAGATAATATACAGGATGTGCATTTTCATGCAACATTAATATTGGAGGTGTCAGTCCAACTGAGCTGCTTTTTGTAGCCATGATTCACAGCCACTGCGATGATGTTGTGTACTTTCACCTTGCTAGTTCCATGTTCTTCTCCTGTGTATTATTGTAATCTTAACCTAAAAAAAAAGCTGAGATTTTCAAGTTGAGATCATTGCTATTGCAAGTCTTTAAAGACATGAAAAATGATGAAGCATTGGGAACTGCTGATGCTAATTCAAATGAGATTATGCTATGCTAGATCTTTTCACTTTATAAGCAATGGCCAAGTAAAATAGGTCACTCACTCTGAATGAAGAGGATGTGCTCTAACACAGATGAGATGGACACAATATCCGTATGAGGGTTGTGCATAATGTTCATCACCACTACCCCCTAGAGCTCGTCTCGAGTAAATTAGATCTGCAAAGTCATACATAAAAATCATATTGTAATAAAAACAAAACACTGCATAGTCATAATAAACATGACTCTGAGTTCTTACCGTATAATTACTTCTTCAGTTGTACAGTATTACTTGCCACTTCACTTGGCCCTAGTGTCACTAAGAATACAGGGACTTCACTGAAATTGTCCACTAATGATTAAGTGCACCTGAATGAAAAAATGCTTACATGAAGTAAGTCAGGAGTAGTCAACATGGATTCACCGAGGGGAAATCATATTTGACCAATATGGAAGCCTTCTATGATAGCATAACTGGCTGGATGGATGAGGGGAGAGCAGTGGCTGTTGATCACCTAGACTTCAGCACAGCTTTTGACACTGTCTCCCATTACAACCTCATAGGTAAACTTAGGAAGTGTGGGTTAGATGAGTGGACAGTGAGGTGGATTGAGAACTAACTGGCTCAGAGGGTTGTTATCAGTGGTGCAGAGTCTAGTTGGAAGACCGTAGCTAGTGGTGTTCCCCAGGGGTCAAGTACTAGGCTCAGTCTTTTAATAACTTATTCATCAATGACTGGATGAAGGGACAGAGTGTGCTCTCAGCAAAGTTTGCTGATGATACAAAAATGGGAGGAACGGCTGATAACACCAGAAGACTGTGCTGCCATTCAATGCAAGACCTGGACAAGCTGGAGAACTGGGCAGGAAGGAACCTAAGGAAGTTCAACAAAGGCAAGTGTAGAGTCCTGCACCTAGGGAGAAATAACTCTATGTATCAGTACAGGTTAGGGGTTGATCTGCTGGAAAGCAGCCCTGCAGAGAAGGACCTGGGAGTCCTGGTGGACAACAAGTTAACCATGAGCCAGCAATGTGCCCTTGCGGCCAAGAAGGCCAATGGTATCATGGAGTGCATTAAGAAGAGTGTGTCCAGTAGGCTGAGGGAGGTCGTCCTCCCTCTCTCCTGTGCCCTAGTGAGGCCACATCTGGCGTACTGTCTCCAGTTCTGAGTACTGTCCCCAGTTCAAGACAGATCAGGAACTATTGGAGAGAGTCCAGCAGAGGGCTACAAAGATGGTTAGGGAACTGGAGCATATCCCATATGAGGAAAGGCTGAGAGACCTGGGTGTATTTAGCTTAGAGAAGAAAAGACTGAGAGGGGAACTTACCAATGCTTATAAATACCTAAAGGGTGAGTGTAGAGAGGATGGAGGCAAAATATTTTCACTGGTGTCAAGAGATGGGACAAGGAGCAATGAGCACAAACTGTAACACAGGAATTTCCATCTGAAGATGAGGAACAACTTCTTTACTTTGAGGGTGACAGAGTAGTGGAACAGACTGCCCAGGGAAGCTGTGGAGTCTCCTTCTCTGCTGATATTCAAAACCTGCCTGGATGCAATCCTGTGTAAGCTGGTCTAGATGTACCTGTTTTGGCAGGGAGATTGGACACAATGACCTTCAAAGGTCCCTTCCAACCCCTACCATTCTGTGAAGCAAGGTTGAAAAGAGGAAGAAGGAAACTGTGGGAAATGGAGAGGGAAAAATGTGATAGCTGAATTGAAGACATAAGATTTGTGACAATGTTAACTTATGAAATATTAGCTCTGTAAGTAGGACCTTGCATGAGGTACTCCAAGAAAAATCCATGGAAGAAACACCAAGAGGATAGAGACAGGAAAAGAGAAGGTGTATTACAATAGTAAATCAGGAGTATCATACAAGAAATCAATCTGGTTATGGTATAGAGGATTAGCTGTATGTCTATTGGGAAACAGTCCTTCTGACTCTAGGCAAATCAGAGAAGTCAAGAGTTGTACAGGTAGGAAGTAAATGAATGCCTGTGGGTCACTGACTGCATGTTTTTCTGTCCCCTGAATGGCTGCAACCATTCCTGTGCATCACTAATGCCTCAGAAGCAAGTGATTCTCTGTGCTGCACTGGAGCTGTTTCAGCCACTCAAACCTGATTGTTACCAGAGACATCTCTCTCTGCTACCATTCTCCAATGTGTGTTTGCTGATAAATACCACCTCTAGCATTCACATACCCCTAGCAGAAGAGGACCCAAGGGGTATAAAGCAGATCTGGGGCCTTATACCAGCAGTCTGAGAAGGAAAAAGGACATAATATCAGAAGAAAATAATGGTGACTTTTTCAGTATTAGAAAATGACCTTTTGATGAAGCTTTTCCTAGAATTAGATTATTTAGAAGGCTTGTCTATCAAATGCCAAGTAGACATTCTAAAAAGGCTTATTCAGAAAAAAATGATGTTATATTTAGGCTGAACTTTATATAAGCAGTTTAGCCATTAATGAAATGAGGAAAAAGAGGCCCAGCACCATAACTAATCCCATGTACAATGTCTTTAAAACTGACTGAATTCAGCTTATTTGAAAGACTATTTCAAATTCATAAATGACATCAGAAGCACTTTAATAAGATGGAGAGTTATTTTAATATTGCACTTGGGGGGCAGAAGAGAGACTAAAGTTTTCTCTAACCTTTTGCAGAAAGTCTGTCACACACTGAAGTGACTCAGCACACTCAACTCCATCTGCATGAGGATCTCTCCACCTCCAGGCATTCTATTGCCATACAAACAGGAAAAGAAATGTCAAGCCTCAGAAAGTAGATTTTTATTCAGAAAGCAAGGATACTCCCATCATCAAAAATATATAAAATATGGGAAATGGATGAATATTTGAAACTGATGTCCACTGGCAAAATACCTTATTCATTCGAGACTCAGAAATACAAATGGGCATGCAAGACTTCCAGTGTGGTTGTCTAGGGTGGAGGACCTGAGCTAACCGCAGAATATGGGTTTCCCATTTGATATAGAAATTAATGTTTTTCTTTCAAGTAGTCAGGACAATTTCATATTTTATGGGTTCCTTTTCCTCATTTTTAAATTCCTTTCTAATTTTACTATCTCCTTCAGTTCATTTTTCCTGTCTCTTTTCCTTTCCAATTTCTTTACTATTTCCCCTTTCTGCTTACTTTCTGTGTTGGTCATGTACATCTTCTTCACTTTACCTTCCACTCTTACCAAAGAAGTGAATGTTGAAGAAGAAAATTTAAATGAATTCTTAGAACTAGTAAGCACTGCAGAGGAGCTGAAGCACTGTCTTTGCTTTAGGATTAAAAACGTAAGGTATCTGTCTTAAACCAAGATGAAAGATGAAGTTCACTGTCGATGAATGTAAATGATCCACAATTGGAAAAATAACCCTCCATAGACAAAGAGCAAAATTATGGCTTTCAGATGAGCTATCTTCACACAAGAGTTGTTCTAAGATATCTTGGATATTTTTGTGGATAAATTTATTAGTCCACAGACTATAAAAACACGAGCTGAATACTCAGAGGCAAAATGAATGTTAGGAAGTGCAGAGTGAATTAAATGGAAAACATCTCTATAGGGACTATTTAAACCTGGGGTGCTCCTTTGCCATGACTTGTATGTGCAGCTGAAGATTTGGATGAGGTGGAGGTGATCAGAGGTATAGAATAGCTTCCTTACAAGAAGACATTAAAAATATGTGAGTCTACATCCTGGAAAAAACAATAACTGAGGGTAGGTATTGTACATGGTTAAAAATCATGAATTACATGGGGAAAGCCATCAGTGAAAGTCTGTTCACTCCTTCTTACAATATAAAATGTGGAAACATAGATGAAGAGATCAAATTCTAGAAGAAGTACTGTCACGACTAATATCCAGTACTGGTATTTGCACAATACCAAATCGATTTACTGTGAAATTTAATGTGGCAGAAGTTTGTTAAATTCATTAATTTCTGTCAGTCTCTGATAGGGGGACTCACTGAACAACTTATTACTTTGAGCATGAAGCCAGAGGGGGAGAAGGTAGAGGAAAAGGGACATCTTCAGTAAATATGATTGATTTTTTTCCTCTTTTTGGCTATTGTCAGAAGTAGGTATTCATATAAATATTCTTTGTTCCTAGCTAAGAAGGCTTCTTATTCACTTTGGTATATATATATATATATATATATTTTTTTTTTTTTCTGTCAATGAGGCAGCCTCACATCTTGCTGAAGGCAAGCACAACTAGTCTTACTATGCAGCAGTTTTGCTATATTAAAAATCATCTTACCTCTATCAAGGAAGTAGATAATATTTTACTCCTATAACTTGATTGTTTTTTAAAATAGAATTGCAATATCACTAGATGAAATAAAAAACTGTATGTGAAATACTTTAGTAAAACACTTGATTAAATGAATAATGAAATCTTTCCTGGAAAATTAATTCAAATCATTTTTGATACATAGAAATATTGTTATATTGATTAAAAGCTGTGCAAAATATCATAAACAAAGTGCACCTGTTAAAGTACCGAGTTAGGGAGCAATGCCTACCTTAGATTAAGTCTTTCTTAGTGTTTTTGTTAATGATCTGGAAAAAAGGAGTAAACAGCATGTTGATGACATTTAAGTCCTGGAAGAGGATTAGAAGTAAAGTAAGGACTGAGGAAGGAAACAGAAGTACAACCAGAAAACAGTGAAGAAATCTATTTTAGAAGTAGGCAACTTAGAATATCTGTGAAGATCATAAGAATTAGATTGTAAAGCACTCATAGAAAGGCAAATACTAACCCCTCAAAACTGTCTAACAATAGTCCATGGAGGGATTGGGGAACTGAATTTTGTTCAATATTCTGGAATTTTGGGGAAGAAGATTGTATTTTGCTCTGATCAATTATTCCAGCAACTTGAAAAAGCACACATGTTAATTTGAGTGATAATGAAGAGAGTGAAAATTCCAGACAGAGGTGTAAAACAGGCTCCTCTACACTTGCAACACATGTGCTTACAACAAATATGACATGCTGGTGAGAATTTCTTGTGCACCATTGGCGAGACAGAGATCATCTTCCTCTCCACAGAATAAAGGTTTCATTGTTAACCTTAACTTCGGGGGAGAAACAGGTGCTTTGAAACACAGGCAACGTGCTCATTTTGGTATATTTCCTCAAGAGGCAACCTGAAAATCTAACAATAATGGAAACGGCAAGAACTAGATAGCTATATGAGAAATCCCATTGTAGCAAAGGCTTTTAGATACCTGTAGAGACTTGGGTCATGCATGAGACTGAAAAGATTTGTACTTTCTGGCCTTAGCATGAATGAAAAAAGTGTTATTCTACTGTTCATGGACTCTCGTAGTGGGAACTGTACGTTATGTACACATAATGAACTCTGCAGGCAAGGGAGGGGTTAAGGTGAACACTGAAAAGAAAGAATGCCATGTCTTATCAGTGTAGAGCTGGTACAGACTTGACAGGTCAGTGATCTTGGATTCAGTGTACTCCAGAGACCCTTTCTTCAGGGTACAGGACATTCTATTGCCTCAACAATAAACTTTTTACTTCAGAGAACCTTGTAGTGAAGCAAGCAAGGAGGCTCACTTTAATAAAATAATAAATTGCATTATCATTGAAATAGTTGTAACATCGTGCCTGTCCTCAGTTGCCTCATATTACAGTTGTCTCATCTTTAGTTTTGCTTCCTGTCCTTCCCTCCACTGTTGTTCTTTTTTTTTTTATTTATTTTTTCTGTTCCTTTGCCTTTCCTCATTCTTCCACTTTAGGTCCTGCTTTACATATTTGTTCATTTACCACCTTTCTCCCACACTTATCAAAGTAGATACGTGGGAAAAAAAAGGACAAAAAAAAAAAGACAAAACCAAAAAAACCCAAACAACCCTGGTACCTGACAGGCAGTGAATTGTCCTTTTAACCTGATAAACTTGGGAAACCCTGCCTATATAACTTGACATTTGGCTTTGTATTGGGTCTGGCTGGGATGGAGTTGATTTTCCCCGTGGCAACCCTCAGAGTGCTGTGTTTTGTATTGGTGGCTCAAGGGGTGTTGACAACACCCCAGTGTTTTGGTTACTGGTGAGCAGTGCTAGCACAGCACCAAGGCTGTCTCTCCAACATACCCCTCCAGTAGGCTGGGGGTGGGGAAGGTCTTGGGAGGGGACATAGCCAGGACAGATGACCCAAACGGACCAAAGAGATATTCCATACCATATGACATACGCTCAGAAATAAAAGCAAGGAGAATGGAGGGGGAAGGGGAGGACATTCGTTACTTCCGTTTGTCCTCCGGGAACCGCAACGCGTATGCAAACCCTGCTTCCCGGGAAGTGACCAAACATCGCCTGCTGACGGGAAGTAGAGAATAAGTATTTTGTTCTTTTGCTTCTGCGCGCGCAGCTTTGCTTTGCTTCTATTAAACTGCCTTTGTCTCAATCCACAAGTTTGGTTTTTTTGTGTTCCATCTTATTTTCTCCCCCTGCCCAATTGAGGAGGGGGAGTGATAGAGTGGGCTTTGTTGGGCATCTGGCCTCTAGCCAGGGTCAACCCACCACAGGCTTTAACTTCTTGCCTTCCAGGAGATAACTTCTGAATCCCTTCTGCTGAGAATTCTGTATAGTTATAGATACTTTCCCTTCATTATATCATCCTAAACCTTAAACATTATTTCATCTCTTTGGACCAGTCTGTGTAATATTCCTTAAGAAATCCAATTATTCAAGTGGTCTAATTAAAAATAGGATTTATTAATAGATTCAGCCAGTTTCAAATAACAGACAATTTGCATAATATAGCAGGTACAATACTTAGAGAAAATTAAGCCAGTAAAAACCAGACATGTTACATCATTCTGTGATTTTAGACTCCTCATCTTTTTGACCCTTCTGTCTAACCAGTCAGTCAGATAAATATTCTTCTTGCTTTCAAATAGCTAGCATATTCTTTTCCTCTTCTCTGTCTCAAATCTTGTAAAACTTTTGGTTTAACAAGCTTATTTTTAAACACCAACAACTTTTCCTGTTCAAACAGGGCTTAAGTATTATCCAGCATTAACTGTTATGCCTCTCCCATTGCTTATTCTTAGTCTGGTAGTCTCTGCTCAAAAGAAAAAAAAACAACAAACAAATCACACATTTTCTTGTTTCACATTCATATTTTAACACTGCAAACAAGAATCCCTCCCTTCAAAAGCATCTGCCCTTGGTGCTTGCCTTAATGACCATGATTTTGCATGTTAATTGTCTTGGCAGGAGGTTACCACATTTTCCATGTTAATTGTCCTGGCTTTTAAGGATGTAGAGTTTATATAATTATTATAATTTATTCTTGGCTTTAATTCTCATCTGTTACATATGACTCATGAATGGATTAACTCCTCTGTCACATTTCTTCCTTTTCTGTCAGAGAGAGACACAGAGAAGGAAAGATTTTAAAAGACATGAGCTGGGAAACAGAGAATATTTGATAAATCCAGACCTCCTAGAAGAAGAAAAGATCCATGAAACTACTTAACTGATCAGCTTTTATCTTGCAGTGTTGCTGATATTAAACTACCAAATAAATTTTATAATTGTAAATTTTTGTGTTGGTTTGGTAATGATAATATTTGACTATCCAAGGACATTTTCCTGTAAAATTCTTAAGCCAAATAGAGAATAGTATTGAAATACGAATGCATTCAACATTTTATGTCCAGTACAGAAATTAACATCAGAATGTAGTACTTTTCAGTGACCTTGCTGATCAAATAATGTGAGCATTTTTTTTTCTATAGATTTTCCCAAATATCAATAATCTGTTCCAACAATAACATATCTTATACATTAGAAATGTTGGGGTGGAAAGCTGGTTAATAAATTTCCACAGTTAAAGAAAACTGAGTTTTTATAAGTATCTGGGACTTTCATGATGTTAACAAAGCAGAAAGTTAGAATAAATACACTGATGAGATCTGCAGTAACTATGGGACTAACTATACATTGTATAAAAGTAATATGGAAAAAATGGCTACAAGACGAGCAGTAGAAGAAAATTTGGCATAGTTTTTTTTCTAGAATATTGTTGACTGGAGAGAATCCACATTCATAGGACATTGTCTTCCCTCTGTCATTGTCACCTGAAAGATGAGAAGCCCAAGATTCAATGACTACCTCCTTGTCCAATACCACCACACTTCAATTTCAGCCAAATCTTCAGGAATTCCTGCATCCTTATTGGAAAAGGAACATCCAGGCTTATTTGAAGTCTTATATGTTAAATCATTCCATATTTTATACATTAGAGAACATATCTGAAGTGGTTCTCATACAGAATGTTAGGAAAATACATTGATTACTTTAAAAAAATCAATAACCTTAAGTGAAATCATATTGTAAATTGTGCAGTATAGAATGTACTCTGATAGCACAATTATTACCTTAGTGGAATATTTCCTTATGAGTGGAATATTCTTCACACCTGTTATTCCATTAAATAAATTAAAAAAGTATAGTAACTGGCAATTGCATGATAGAAATTTTGGTAGATCTATGTGTATACATGTGGTAAAACATAACTGTTTTACCACACTTCAAAGCTAGCATTTGTTTCTATTCTTTCCAATTGCATGTAAATAGCAACCATTTTATGATGCATATTTCAAGTTTACTGTCACAGCATTCAAGTGGGACACATGCTTCTCAGTGTTTTAAGATGCCTTAGAAAAACAGCCCAAATGAAGAAAATGCATAGTAGAGAGTATCTACAGATACTGCCAAGGTTAAAAACAGATCAAGACAGGTAGTTTTATTTAATTTAAATAAACCGATAAATAATAAATAAATAAATAGAATCTCTACTCACTGGCATAAAACATAGATTTAATAAATATGACTGTCACAGTTGTATATCAAGAGAGAGCAAGGAGATTAACCTGTTCTGAACATAGCCTAAGTTTTAAACAGTGAAAGATAGTACATGTTCATCTCCTGAGTTCATACTACTCTTATGTGTTGGAGTGTTTAATTTTATCTAATAGAGATCCCAAAAGAGATTTGATTTCCAGCTTGTTCCTCAGAGATAATTGCAGCTACACAGATGAACTCCTACGCTCATGCATAGAAATGGACTCATTGTAAACCTGGGACACTGGTCTGATTCTGCTCCCACTGATGTTGCAAACAAAACTTACATTGATTTTAAGGAAAGCAGGGTTTGGTTCTCAGTGTACAGTTCCCTTGTAAAAAAATGATTCACTAAAATTCTCCAGTGGAATGCTTCTTGGCTGAAATTCACTGGTGTGAACTGATCCTGTACAAGGTGTAAGCATCGCTTAAGCGATCAAAAATTATTAATCTTGGCTCTAAATAGAAACACATTTCATTCCTTCTGTTTATTATAAAACATCTGATTTCAGTGATTTGAGTTTAGATCTGGATTTATTTACATACACGGTAATGGCACTTACTTCATTTTCTCTGGATTTGAATCTGTGTAAATACGATCACTGACTAGACCTGTCTGTATTTACAAGCTGGTCTGTAGCAAGTAGAGACTCTGAGATTAATTCTTTTTACCTCATGCATGAAGGATTGGATAACAAAGTTTTAATAACTTGAAAGTAGGTTAAAAAATAATAATGAGCATGGTGAGATATTACTAGATATTACTGAACACACAGCTTGAAGAGGATGCCACAGGTTCTAACACAAATAACCATGTTATCTGGCCAGGAGACTGAACTATTCACTGCTTAATATATCTGATGTAACACATAGAACTGAATTACACTGCTGACAAAAAACCTATGTGTTTTACTTGAACTGTACTTCTTATATAAATACACCGTTCAAAACTGCGTTGCATAGTTAATATGTTATAATTCCCTTTCAATAAAAATAGGTCAAATATTTATGTAGAATGAATTTGTCCTTGGTCTGAATCCCACAGCTGCCTTCTCTTATAGAAAGGCATCATTCAGTGTTCACATATTCCAAAGAAATAAATGAATTTATCAATGCTTTTGCTTTTCTCCTTCTATTTAAAGATAGAAGTCTCTCCTTCTCTCTGCCTCTCTATTTAATGCTTTTAGAAAACTTTTTCCACTTTGTTGATCTTTTCCTTCTTCTATTTTATTATTTTTGATTTTACAGCTATCCCTTTTCCTCCACTACATTTTTTTCTACTACATATTTTTCTCTACAGCTTAGTACTTCTTTGTTTTCATTATTTCCCACTTGTTCTGTTTTATAGTTTTGAAAACTATATTGGCTATTAATGAATATTAATAAGAACAGCAGAGCAGATCAGCCACATCAATTGTTAATTTCTTGATGGTGTCCTCAGTTCTGCAGTTTTCTGTAGCATAGTTAATTAAGAGCCTATAACCACTAGAAATTTTCTTCCATTCCTTTGACTGCCACCTGAAAACAATCCAAAATGCTCAGGGATTAATGGTACCTACAGGAGCAATAGAGGCAGTAGAATTTTAGAAGGTAATTTCATTGGTTTTGCCTGTTGAGTTGTTTCCTTAGTTACTTTATGTTCCTCTATAAGTGGGTAAAACTAGATTGGGTACTTCAACCTGGACACGTGTTCAAAAGTAGCTCAGAGGGACAGTTACTGAAGTTTTTATAATGAGAGAAAAGAGCTGAGAGTATAAGATTTGGAATGGACAACACAGTTTTAAGCTGAAGATAGACAGCTACAAAACACAAATTAAAAGAGCTAGATGGAGAGAAATGAGAAAGACAAGGATCTCCCTGAAGCACTGGAACATCTGTTTGTGTAATGGATTACATTTGCCTAATGGCTTGGCTTGAGATTTTCTTCTTCAGTTTTAAACACTACTCCATTAATCAGTCTTTTAATATCCTTCAATCTAAGGTCCAGATGACCTTTCACTGCACACGTTTCTTTATTTGAGAGGACTATGCTTCATGTTCACTAATAGTAATTAATTTAAACCTAGAATAATAGGAGAGAAAGCTCAAGGATGAGGCACGTTAGTAAGGCCTTTTAGAGTGACACAATATTTCATCTTTCAAACGGCAGCCTTTGGTTCTATTTTTTTGGGAGAAACAAAGCACCACTTCTGCAGATGTGTTTTATGGCAATAGCCAACTCAAGGCTCAGTGACAATGAAAATAAGTCTACAGTGCAAGACCCAGGGGTAGCACGTCTCAAGATAGATGCAAGTGAGCAGGCATAATCACACAACAGATTGGAAGCAAGATAGCTGTCCTTAGTTGCATCACTTTCAGTTCAATGCATCTGATGTTTCTGTTACAGTGTGTGATGCTGCGCTGGACAGTGATGACATACCCTAAGAGCTAGGAAACCTGAGTTTGAGTTATTTAAAGAGCCACGTCTCTGCTGCAATAGTAAATTCGCAAAAACAGTAGTTGTTGCCTAATAAGCATTGGATAATTTTTATTCAATGTATGGGGAGAAAGGAGCCCATAAGGAAGCAAAAATGACAAAGGGAGGAGTTGACGACAGGGACAGATGGATCTGAGCTCCTGTACATTGAATGTTGACCATAGTCTACTACAACGTGGAAATCATTTAACTTCATTAGCTTCCTCCTATGCTCAAGCCATATGTTCTTCCCCTCAGAGGAATCTGTACAACAGTATTGTCATCAGACTAAAGACTTAAGATATAATAAGTCCATTCCTGTTTGCATTGTACACCAATGGGGCTGCCATCCTGTCATACAACCAGTGGGATTGATGGTGTTTAACTGCAGAGCGGCTGATGGGCTGTTCAGGCTGAGAATGGACATGGGGTTAATAGAGGACACTCACTTCCAGAACTGTTGGTCTGGCAGATTTAATCAGCCCCAGGTTTGCTATTAAAAAAATCATTATTTTCTCTGTACTGAGCAATTTTAAGCTTTCTTTCCCCCATTTGACTCAATTTCCAGATGAAGTAGCTCTTTTTAATCAAGCACTTTGAAAGCCTTGTTTCTCAACTTTATGTCTCTCAGTGAAAGAAGCAACAAAACCAACAAACTCACTCCAAGTTTCTTTCTCTAAATATCTTGTTACTTTCCTTAGTTCTGAACCTTAGTACGAGTTCATCGAGACCTTTTTATATCTTATTGAACTACAGTTGTGAAGAGACCATTCCACTTGGAGCAGCTAGAAAAGCATATCCATTGTCCAGGGTACTGCAAAAAGTTTGAAGCACTTACCAGCACATTAGTAACAGACACAGAGAGGGAAAATAACACAGAACCAAAGAGCACAGAGGAAATAAAAAAACAAACAAACAAACAAACAAAAACCCCAAACATTTTGCTTGAAGATTATTAAATAGTGTTACAATAAAATGCAGCAAGAAACACAAACCATTCCAGTGTATTTTAATAGATCTTAACTACACATGAAGTACCAGTTTTCAGGTAGCCATCTCTGAATGAATTACTTCACTTGGTATATTTAAAAATATCAGAAGGGAGATCATAATACAACTAATTAAAATTCACAGATACTGGACACTTCAAGGTTCAAATTCTTTTGTCTGATTGATATTTCTACTGTGATATCCAATGAATAAGAAAATTCACTAAGTCTGAGGACCTCAATCTTTTGAAAGTGAAGTGATGGAATTACCTGAAAGTACATTTTCACCATCACATGGATCTTCTATAATAACTAGGCTGAGTTCCCAGGCCTTATTTTCAAATTCCTTAAGAGGCTTAAATGTACTTCTATCTACTCGAACATCTTTAATAGTCTGTCTGTTAATGATTTCTTCTCCTGAAGTGAATGATTGACTAAGAAAATAAGAATAAATTTTAAAAATATTATAATTTTTATGATACTTTATGTGAAATTAAATACTGAATCCAGTACTTTTAGTGATAAAATATTATCAAAATATTATTCAGCCAGGTCTATTATTTACTGAGATTTTATATTTACACTAATATCGAGGAGACTGTAAAGAACAGCCAGTTTAGGCTGAGAAAATGAAAAGAACATTTGAAAGAGAAGAAGGAAGTGCCAGTTGCTCATTAGTAAAGTGTGTTTTAAATGCTAAGCAGAAAGAGACATAAGAAAAGAGGCATTCCAAGTCAGTCATATCTTTGAGAGGAAAACTAAATTTTCTAGCTATGCAAAGAATAAAAAGACTTTAAATTGAAAAAGAAGGTCTGAATAAAATTTAAATAAAAATTTGTAAATTTTAACATTAAAACTAATCTCAAAGTAACTGGGTAAACCAGAATGAAAATACTAATGAAAATGGTGCTTTATTAACAACTGATTATCTTCCTGCTTAATGCTATTCTTGCTATTTGGTCCTTTCATCCTAGTCACACAAGTATGTGCAAAAGTCTGCACTCGTGTGAACAGAGTATCATGATCGCTAAGAAGGGACCCACACCCCCAGGGCCTGGCTATATTTGCTTCCTGATTTCCTACAGTGGTCTTTCTGCTTCTACTGTTCCTCAGGCTTTTTCCTTGCAGAGACTTCAATCATTATTCTATAGTCATCTGGTAGCTTCTCTGCTCAGAGTCTGCTCATTTGTCCTCAGATCTCTCCTCCATATATGAGCATCCACTTGAATCAGTCACTGCCTTTTTGCAGGAAGATGACAACGTAGTAACTTGAAAGCAGACAAGAAAACCCTCTAAATTATCAGATAGTACCATCATAACCTCAACAGCAAGAAAACTTGGGTTAAAGAGCTTGTATCTATGCATGAATACATAGAATATGCTGTTCACGTCTCTCTGTGTCTTGTTAGGCTGAATACTATTTGCTACATTTTTTTTTTTCAGATTGTGGTTTGCTTTTCATAAATGGCAGAAAATAATTTTATACAACTTTTTTAAAAAAAGAAATTTTAAATTCACTCATTTTTTTTACTTTCTGTTTTCAGTATTCCTCAACCCTGAGAGAGATGGAGTCTATATAGTCTATACACTGAAAACTACTCATTCTACTGTAGCAAATTGTGGAATGGCAGCTATAATCCAAAACTGATGAATAGGGTCCATATAAGGTTATCAACCATCTTCATTTTTCAGGTCCTTATCATACAAGGATATTTCAGTATACCCAAGAATGCATATTATGAAATACACCAGCCCATGAGAGTATTTACCATCATTTTTTTTTCCGTTTTAATGTTAAAATATTTTTTATTTGTTGAGTTTATAATTTAAAAAAAAAATCTTACAGATCTCCCCAGACACACTTTTTTATTAAGTCTAAATTCTGGCCCCAGTGTTGTAAATTTTACTCCAACTTTTATTTTTGCTAAAATAAGCAGTATCTGTCTATTTTCTTAAAATCTTTTTACATTGAAAAGTCCATGTAAGAAATCTACATATATGTCTTTTATTGTCTTAGTTATTTTATAGAAGAGAGCAAAATAATTGAGTATTTATCTTGGCTTTCAATACATAAGTGAACTGAGAAGTGAAAAAGGTAACATGACATAAGTTATATGAGTATAGTGAATTTGATTTCTGTGTTAATCTTAGAATCGCCTTTTGGTGATACATGAGGATTTCTCCTTTATGGCATCTTGTATAATGAAAATTAACAGAATCCTGCAAGTGTCACAGATCTGTTTTACACCAGCTTTTGTCTGATACCTCCTGTAAGTCAAAGACAACTGATAAATCATGGTACAAATAAAATATCTGCAAAATGAATTAATGAGACTAAGAAAGATTTGTGCTGCCTTAATTCCATTCTCTCATTTACAATCATCAGTTTTTCACTGGTAGAACTGACTGCAGTGAGCAGAAGATAACAACACAACCAGGTTGCTTGGCTGAGTAAAACTGAGTAGCTCAACCACCTGAGCTTTCCAGCAGTTTTCTCTCTCCAATCTGTGAATAAAAGTCATCCTTGTTTCCTGACCCATCCAGTTTCTCCCAGTTGTACAAAGTGTTAACAAGAGAACATGCACCATTTAAATTCTAGTTAAACTCAGTTTTGAAGACAAGTGGCATGTTGATCACCAAATGGCTCTTCACCAAATTTTTTTCACCATCTGATATGACATGTATCTTTTACAGCAATCATGGGACAGTGAACTTCCAGTACAACTGATATCACTGAGAAAGCAAGCTGTATTATCTGCAGAAAATATGTTTTATTGTACCAGAAGCTCTTTATTTTCAATCAATAGTATTTCCGGTGCCATTTAAGCAATATACTATACATGCATAGCTATATGAAGCAACCATGTGAAGCATACTAAGTAGGCATATTAAGTTGAAAATTCCAGATCAAATAAAACACTTCAGATACAAACATTAATGTGAATTGTTCTGCTTTATATTAATTTCTGTTTGCAATTTTAAAAAGTTTTTAAATAATTGTGATAATATAGCAATATAATAATGCATGTGAACCAAAATTAAATAGAACAGGGTTGTATATAGACTTTGTCACATTTAAGATTTATTTTTAATTAGTTTTTTTTCCTTAGAACTTCACTATAATTTAAGGTTAATGTAAAGCAGTAATCTCTGTGGCTATTGTGACTTTTAATATGCACATCTTATATATCATACTATTCAGAAAAATGAAGTATGGTAAAGGACTTAATTTATCATCATGCTAATCCTGCCACTTTATAATTTACTTGGAGCATATGTGCTATATTTTACAAAGTCAAGGTACAAATCTCTGGACTGGATTTGCTAGCTGCCCCACATAAAATTCCAGTGCTCATTACTCAACGGAAAGTTCATTTTAACATCATCAGAGCAAAACAAAAGTATTAAGAAAACTCGTGCAAAACTCAACTTATAAGGAAATATAGGATTTGGGGAGCAGTAATATCAGCTGTTAGGTCTTGTATATTACTTCATTAAACTAAAATTTTTATGGCCTAATTTTATTTTTTGTTTCTAATTTGAACTTGCTTTTGAACAAATCACTGTGTCTGAAATACACTTGAACAAATCAATAAATACATGGAAAGCACATAAAACTTTGAGGAAAGTAGTAAAACTATTGTGATTTCAAAGACTGTTAAAGCACTTAAATATTCAGAAAAGTAGTTTTCACTAATTTAAATCTTCATAAAACACATTAATTGATAATATCGAGGAACTATTTGAAAGGTGTTTCTGGCCATACACTCTAATACTGACTGTACTTTCTACGAGGCCATGCCATCTCCAAGACAGCTGTGGTGAGTATCCATGCTAAGTGTGGTTGTAGTAACTGACTGCTAGATCACAGGATATGAACAACACCATCTGCACTCTACAAAGGCTACTGCTATTAGACAGTAGCCTTTCTAGAGTGTCCTTATGTAAATAAGTATATGTTAAAAAAGGGACCATTTCAAATTTTTAAAAGGAATAATAATTTATGCTAAACAGATGATATTTAATACTTTGAAAAAGAAAGCTTAAGTGGAACATCTTTTCACTCAATTATGACATTGAGATGTCATTCAGTGATGACTGAAGAAAAGACAAGGAATGATTTTGCTGATAATATTAAAGCTGCTCTAAAGGTGCTTTTTTCCAGCCATGAAAATTCAAAGAATTTGTACAAGCTGTCAGCTCTCTATAAATGCCATGTGAGGTGAAATAGTTTGACCATGCTCAGAAAGAATTAATCTGAAGACAAATGGAAGAGTTTTTCTACCAAGCATGACAAGATTGCTTAATTAAGAGCTCGCTGGTTACCAAGAATATATGAGAAAATTACACATACTCAGCTCCATGTTCTTATATTCTATCATTCATATCAACAAGAGTGACCAACCATCCCATCCTGTTTTTCAGCATTCCCAAAATACATCCTTTCAGAATCTCCTCTGCCTATGATTTGGCTGATTTTACCAATCTCTATATTCCTTTCTAATACCTTCCTCCCATTATTTGCTGATAGTGCACTGAGTGGGCTTGATTTTTTCATTGGTTATCTTACTAGGGAAAACAGTAATTGTTATGTAAATGTTCATTAAGTTACTACAAGGCTGAAACTTCTGTATTTTTAGAGACTTAAAGTACTACAAATAATGCAGAAAATTCCTTGTGCAAATATGTAAATGTATAAAGCAAAACATTAACAGACAAATGTATAGGGAACTATGTTACTTCGGGATCTAGTAAAGGTACAATCTAGTAAAGTCAAACCGAACAAATGCTGAAGTTAAAATTAAAAAGATACATCTCAACAAAAATCATAAATTCTTTCTGAAGTCTTATCGTCTTTCCTTCCATCATGATGAATTATGTTGAGATTTATTTCTCATCTGTCACTGGGAATATGGACTTACCAGAGCTCAGCTACTAGACAGTAGTAACTCATAACAGCAGTAAGTTGGCTGCTGTTACTCATCTTTCTACAACTCCTACATCTCCATTCTCCCAGACATTTTGATCTCGTGGGCCTGATACACTATTGTAATCATTAACTATTTGTTAAAATAGAATTAGAGACACTGCTATAAAGAAGGAGTATTTCAGTGCTAAAGTTTTCTCCATTTGCTGACTTCAGCTGGGATTTAGATTTAGAGAACTTAAACCTTTTTTTTTTTTTTCATCTGCATGATCCAATCCTGGTGACAGTTCTGGAACAACTACAGTTCTGATCCTCAAACAGTAAAAGTAACAAGCAAAGATAAAATGTTGATATGAGCTTGCACAGTGCCTTAGCTCATTGTAAAAAATCACCTTATTCCTTTCTTCTCCTCCAAAGCTGTTAAGGATACACATTGAACTTCCAAGATAGATGCTAGGTCAGTAGAAACTTCACAGCAACAATGTCTGTTGCAAAGGTCACGGGGACAGTCCTTGGAGGGGAGAAGAGCTAGAGAGGAAAAGATCTCAAAACAGGCTTATTCCTGTGTTAATGAGAATCCTCTGTGAAATACACAGAGCGTCAGGAGCACAGCTATTGTGTTATCAAATGTTTTACCTAATTGAAGTGAACATTGCTTCTTTGCAGAAATTTCATTGCTGTGATAGTATGCCTGGCAGGTACTTCCCAGGATCTTTAAACAATCTAAAGCAATGCTAGATCCCTCTTTCTTCTGAGACAAATGAATTGGAAGTTTTGACAGCAGGAGCAAATTATTTGCCATTATTCTACAAAATTTTCAGAAAATTTTATGATGAGCTTGGAAAAAGTTAGACATTGTTAAAAATTACTCTGAAATACAGGAGTCAGTTGGTTTATGGTTTATAGTTTTATTCAGCCTCCTTTGATCTAGGACAGTATGCTAGAGATTTTTATTTTTCCTACATTACCTTGCTATATGTCTTGTCAGAGACTGTGAGTATAATAACACTTGCACTGTATAAATAAACACAAGTCTATGGGCCAGATGGGATCTACCCAAGGGTACTAAGGGAGCTGGCAGGAGTGCTCACCAAGCCACTTCCAATCGTTTATCAGCAGTCCTGGATAACTGGGAGGTCCCAGTGGACTGGAAGTTAACAATCTTAACGGCCATCTACAAGAAGGGGTGAAAGGAGGATCCGGGGAACTACAGGCCTGTCAGTCTGAGCTCGGTGCCAGAGAAGGTTATAGAGCACATTATCTTGAGTACCATGACACAGTATGTATAGGACAACCAGGTGATCAGGCCCAGCCAGCATGGATTTATGAAAGGCAGGACCTGCTTGACTAACCTGATCTCCTTCTAGGACAAGGTGAACCACTTAGTGGATGAGGGAATAGCTGTGGATGTTGTCTACCTGGACTTTAGTAAATCCTTTGACACCGTTTCCCACAGCATTCTCCTGCAGAAACTGGCTACTTGTAGCTTGAATGGGCGTAGTCTTTGCTGGGTAAAAAATGGGCTGGACAGCCAGGCCCAAAGAGTTGTGGTGAATGGAGTTAAATTGACTTGGCGACCGGTCACAAGTGGTGTTCATCAGGGCTCATTGGTGGGGTCAGCTCTGTTGAAAATCTTTATTAATGATCTGGATGAGAGTATTAAGTGCACCCTCAGTACATTTGCAGATGACACCAAGTTGGGCAGGAGTGTTGATCTGCTTGAAGATAAGAAGGCTCTACAGAGGGATCTAGACAGGTTGGAACAATGGGCTGAGGTTCAACAAGGCCAATTGCTGAGTCTTGTACTTGGGCCACAACAACCCTCTTCAATTCTACACACTTGGGGAAGAGTGGCTGGAAAGCTGCCCAGCAGAAAAGGACCTGGGAGTAGTGGTCAACAGCTGGCTGAACGTGAGCCAACAGTGTGCTCAGGTGGCCAAGAAGGCCAACAGCATCCTGGCTTGTATCAGAAATAGTGTGGCCAGCAGGACCAGTGAAGTTATTGTCCCCCTGTACTCAGCCCTGGTGAGGCTGCACCTCACGTACTGTGATCAGTTTTAGGCCCCTCACTACAAGGACATTAAGGTGATAGAGCATGTCCAAAGAAGAGCAACAAAACTGCTGAAGGGTTTAGAGCACAAGTCTTCTGAGGAGTGGCCGAGGGAACAGGGATTGTTTAGCCTGGAGAAAAGGAAGCTGAGGAGAGACCTTATCGCTCTCTAAAACTACCTTAAAGGAGGATGTAGCGAGGTGGGGGTCAGTCTCTCCTCCCAAGTAAGAGGTGATAGGACAAGAGGAAATGACCTCAAGTTGTGCCAAGGAAGGTTTATATTGGATATTAGGAATAATTTCTTCATGTAAAGGGTTGTTAAGCATTAGAACAGGCTGCCCAGGGAAGTGGTTGAGTCACCATCTGACATGGTTTAACCAGGAAGGGTCACTCCGCGCCCCACCCCCCCCACTCTCCGATGGTATGGGGAGGAGAAAATATAAATGAATGGGGCTCAGGGGTTGAGACACGAGCAGTTTACTGGAATAGTTGGGGAGAAACAACACCAAAAAATAAGAACAGTGCTAATGAAAGAATATACAAAGTAAAAAAAGTGATACATGGAACGGAATGGAACGAAACAGCTCACCGTGGGACCAGCTTGCAAACTATGGTACCCAGCAGCCCCCTCCCCCTGGAACTTCCCTGTTTAAATACTAAGCATAATGTCAGGTGGTACTGTCATGTGTCATGGGGTATGGAACACCTGCCCTGGCCACCCCCTTCCTAGTTTCCTGAGAACAATTAACTCTATCCTAACCAAACCCAGGACACCATCCCTGAAAGTATTTAAAAGATGTGTAGATGTGGTGCTTAGGGACATGGTTTAGGGGTGGGTTTAGCAGTGTTAGGTTTAAGATTAGACTTTATGAACATAAAAGTCTTTTCCAACCTAAATGATTCTATGATACTGAGAGTGTGATTCTGATTTCTTTGGAGTTGTAGAGCAAAGAAATTAGTAAGAAATGAGATTTAGACCCATATACAGCTACATTTACTTTGAAATGAGAGTTAATTTTAAAAATCTTCTGCTTGACATTAAATTTGTTAACACCTGTCAAATCTGAATGAGGCATTCAGACACCCTCTGTATTTCTCCAAGCCTTTGGCTTCTAGTCCAGATGGTCATGGATGTCCTGTGGAACTTTATCTTAAATGCAGTCTCTGTGCAGATATCTCAAATACCACAGGGTACCTTTAAGTAGAAGTATAGGTATGTGGCTACATTTAGAGAATTGGACTGAGCTATCCATATTAAAGAAGAATTGGAGCTGCTGAAGGTAAAAGCCAAATGCCAAAAGTTAGATTTTTAATGGGTGTAAACAAACGTACATATTAAAATCTTGTGCTTTCTCTCTAAAAAGCATCCTGTTGCTAGTCTTCCTTTGATTTCCACCTGTCTTATGAAATAGTATTTGAATATAACGGCATATCACTTAGTTTCACTGGAAAGCCTGTAAAGCATGCTGAACAGCTGGTCTTTCAAGATCATCCTTTTTTTTTAAAAAAAAAAAAAAGGAGAGACCGCTGAGTCAATATTAAAAATAGGCAAACTTCACTTGCTTCATCACTCTGCTCAGTGTGGTTGCAAGTATTTTCACAAAATGATAATGATGAAACACTGATCTGATTCCAGCAATGGCAGAAGTTTAAAGATTTCAGTGCCTAGAGTCAGCTAATTTTTAATTTATCCACATTCTTTTATCATCCATTTCAAGCTGAAATCTTCTGGAAAAACTCAGGGGAAAAAGAAAAGAAAAAGATAGTTTCATGATATTTCTACAACTTTCTTATTTTTGCCTAACTGTATATTTTGCAGGATGAAATTACTTGTTTTGTTTTTTCTATACTACAGAATATGTTATAGTCAAAACCAGGATATGAAGACCCTAGTAAAACCAAACATGAAAAATAAGATTTATAGTGGTGGAAAAGAGAAACTCGCACATCAACAATATAAATGAATATCTGAACACTACTCAAAACATTTATTCTCTCCCCAGGCATTCCAGTCACCGTCCTGAGAGCTACCAACATCTTTACATGCACTGGATTTTATTATATTTGTTCAGAAAAGCTGTTTTTCCTCTCATTTTATCTCAGTGTAGTTTCACTGATTTCACTAAGAATAACCAGACAGACCCAAATTAAGTGAGACCAGGAGTTAATTTTATGCTTCCTTCTCTAAATGAAATTATTGTTATTCAACATAATGTGCATATGGGGGATTTCCCTTGTTAAGAATCTAGTTCCAGATTAAGCTAAGGCAGAAAATTAAAGTAGTTGGTGTCACTTTGTTATTATTATAATATTGCAAACTCTAAATTTTGAAATATAATAGCTGCTATCAGTCCAAAATTATAAGATTATTTAAAAGGGGGAGGGGGGAACAAATTTAAAGTAGTTAGTTATGGCAACTTCTATTCAGTATATGATTTCAAAGCTTTTGGGTCATGTTTTTTAAGTTTCTACCTGTAAACCTGATACACATTTTTTTACAACAGAGCTGAAGAACAATAGTATTGCAGTATCTGTGAGAAACTTGTGAAGATTTGTACCTCAACAATTGTGTTCTTCAACAGTTGTATTTTTTGGTAAGAAAATACTTTATTAAGTTTATAGCTTTTTCATAGGTAGTTCATAAACTCAGCCTTGGCTTCTGAATTGTTGAATGGTTCCTGCACAGCGGATCTAGCATAAAGCCACTGCTCAGGGGGAACTAAAGGATTTCATGGGAGATGAGGGAGAGGGAGGATCAAAGGATGTCCTACTAGACACATTATTGCCTTCTCACCCACTGTTTCTCTTGTGCAATGGCAGCTATCTGCATTAGCAGAAGACCAGGCTAGTATAACTTTGGGAAGCAGCTGTGGAGCCTTAAGGCTTGTTCACACATCTCCCTCTGACTACAGCTGTGCAAACACAAATAGACTGTTTTTTCTCCAGCCTGCCTCCAGTCGCCTGTACCGCCTTTTTGCCAGCTGAGCTGCTTGTGTGAACACTCCCTAATCATTTTCAGTCCCAAAGAAATCGCCTAATAAAGACCAACATTCTAAACTTCTCAGCTTCATTTGAACTGAAGCTTTGTAGGGAAGGTTCAGATGAGTTGCAGATTTCCAGTGGCGGTAACCTATGTGTAAAGGGACAGTGACAAAGAGCTGGTGGGGGAGTGGGAACAGAAGGCAGAGTAAAATGATGTGTCAACAGGCCTTGCTAAACAAGGATTTCTCCACCTCTTTGAAGTTTGCTCCACTACCAAGGCTCAGAGCTTGTCTCTATTACTTCATTTATGTCTTGTGATTCACCATGGGTAAATTAATACAGAAAAAAAAAAAAGTAGCATTTTCAAATGTTTTTAATTAAAGATTAACCAAACTAGTACTTAAATCTGTGCCTGTGTACGGAAATATGGTGTTATTTGGATCTGATGATATTGTTCATCTTATGGAATTTTTCAATTACTTTCATGGGAACTTTGTGTGGCTATTTTTTAATGAAGTCTTAATTGGCTCCTTCCAAATGTTGTATAAATATTCAATGTTTAAATACTGAACAAAAATGAGCTGATTAACTTTTGTGAGATTGCAGATAGAAAGTAAAAATTGTTACCGGAAGAAGTAAATTCCATGGTTATAAATATATAAAAATATCTGTATTTCAGAAGGTAATGGGAAGAATTAATGCTGAAATTAAATACCAGGGATACAATAATCCCAGTCCTTCAAAATCTGAAATAATCTACTTAGCACGAGCAATTTCTTAAAGTGGAATGGATTCAAAAATTAGTATTCTTCAGACTCCTCTGTGAATTCTGTTCCTTAGTACTTGTACCTTTTGATTTGATTTGAGTTCAGCAGTGAAGAAGCCTTGTCATTCATGAATAGCAGTTAGTACTATGCTTTGCCCTTTCCTTCAAAAAGCCAATAATCTATCACTATTCTGTTTAGGAAGGTATAAAGGATTTATTCTGACTATTTTATGAGAAAGTTGCCTCCGACTAATTTGTATAGACATTGGATTCTCTCACAGGACCAATGCACAGACAATCAATAATTAACTTTGTCAGGTGGCTAGCAGCCAGAACCAATTATGCTGCAATGCAGACATCTTCAGCCTCTTATAAATAAAAAGGAAGGTTGTTACAATAATGGAAAGCTGAAAAAGTAATAGAAGAATTCTTTACTAACATGATAAATAACCTATTCACTATTCAACTGACTTTCACCTTCAGCAGTTTTTGTCTTGTTGATTGCAAATAATCACGATAAACAGGATTGAAATGCCTACAGTCTGTCTGATATGGTTTTCTCTAACGTTGATTTTGTCATTAATTCCTTCCCTCCCCCCAGCTTTTCTTTACCCTTCATTACCATTGCATGCATCAGCAGTGACACAGGCATTCTCTCTGATGTTAAGGTTAAAATTCCCCACAACTGGCAAAACAAAATTAATTGCTTTTGGCTACATGGTCTAACCCTACCCATGTCACTAATCACTCTGCTACAGACAAAACAACAAAGATCAACAGGGCTCATTACAGATTTTCTATTGCAATTAAAATCATTTGGGTACCAGAGGCGTACTCTTGCCTGCCTGACTCATATGGCATGACTGTCATCTGAGTCGTCATGTGGGTTGCACCGAAAACTTGAGACTTTAAAAGTATGAGCTTCCACAGCTCAAGTAAATTACACTTCATCCTATAGTTACTTCAGTCTAGTAATTCTTGTACTGTCTGATGAGATGTTGCTGAAGATATTAACACAAACACTCACTGAAGCAGCCATATTTCCATGGATTATGTTAGACATATGAGAGATGCAATTAATATGTGGCCCCATTTAATCAGTTATATAACAAGGCTGATACAGCTGGACCCAGAGGACCATATTAGTAGAGAGCTGTCTTCTGCTACAGCAGGGCACTTTCTGCGTATCTGTGTTTGCGTGTGTATCATTCCACCCAGCACAAATCCCAAAAGCCACAACCATGCTACAGCTGCTGCTCATGTGCCTGTGTTTTCTCTTGAGAGGAATCAGCCCCCTTCCTCACAGAGCTGCCACGATCTGGCTCGTCTCAGACAACCATGGCTGAGCTGAGTTTGTTTGCTTATATTTTCTGTTCGTTGATCTGTCCTTTGATATTTAAGCCTTAAATTATCACCACACTCATAAATTATAAATGCTTAGACTCTTTCTCACCACAGTATGTTATCCTAAGAGGTGAAGTGTCTGTCCCTGAGAGACTAAATACAAAACCTTAACTTGAGACTAAACCAGACTGTGTAAATCATGCTTCTTTCTTGACTGACGTGGCTGGTCAACAAGAAGTTTCTTAGGTTCCCAGGCTTGATGGATACTCTTCCTTTTTAAACAAGGCAGGCTTTTCACAACATCCACTGCAACGTTAAATGCCTTCACACTCAAATGGGTTCCACAAGGTAGAAAAACTAGCATTATTTCATAGTGCTTTTTGGAAGGAACTTACAAGCATCTGAAGTTTAGGGAATTAAACCATACATAAAGCATAAAAGAACCATGGTGTACAATAAGGGGAAAGATTTTCGGGGGGGAAATCACATATACTTTCATCTACCCAGCACTATAATTTTCTTCACCCTCCACTTTTTTCTCTACTTTTTCCATTCCCATTCCTTAAGTGTGTCAGGAGATAAAATTGTCATATTTTATTTGCCATGATGCACTTCTATATATATATTAAAATCTGTTATTATCTCTTGTTATCTCTTAAAGGTAACAGGCCACATTAACTGTGGTGTAAATGGACCTTGTAAGGCTGAAGCACATTCGCTACCCCACCCAAGGGTCTGCCTAACTGAAACTCAGTTTTGGAACCATCTTTCCAGGCAGCCCTTATAAGTTAATTATTCAAAAATGTCTCATAGTTTTACAGGAGCCACAACTGGTGTTTTACATACAACAACAAACAGTACTTTTAAAATTGAAACTTCAAATTTTCTTTGTTTCATTGTCCAGATTCATGGATACTCAGTTTTCCAGTCTTCTAGCTCAACCTTTTTTTTTTTTTTAGTTTCTTCCTACTATTACCTTCTGAAAACACTCCATCTATTACAGTTTTCTGATGAGCATGAATCCATCATAATCTCTGAATTTACTTCATTTCAGTTGTCTTTCAAAGTGGTTTCTTTATAAGTTTAGGCATTTCTAGTTGTAGGCTGATTAATATCAATCTTGTCATCTACTGAAGTATTGTCTAGTCGAATGATAGCGATATTCATTCTGACTTTAAGTTTTGGATGTAAGTGTTCATAAATTCACACATTTTTCTCCCCTTATCTCCTTCCATATGTTAGAATTCAAACACACACCCACAAGAACAAATAAAAAAAATGAAACAAATATCTGATGATGATGTAAATATCAAAAGCATTAACAAGGGAAATTTGTTTAAGTTTTACAATGCAAAAAATAGCAAAATTCAAACAGCATAGATTTAGGCACACTGGAGAGTTTATGTCTTCAGATAACAAGTAACAACAGAAACATTCAAGTACACAGAAAAAGAAAAATTCATGGTGTTGAACATGTCAGCCAATGCAGTTTTAAACATGTTTGTCCTTGTTCAGTACTGCCATGTGCTTCTAATAAACATGAGAAACTATGTGTAATCTGATGGAAAAAGAATTTAATATCTATCACTTTAGTGTGGATGGGACTCCATCTTTGGTGTAGACTTCAACAAAGTCTTTCACCAGACCTCAGGCTTCACGGAATGACAAAGCCAAACACCAGCAAGGGTATTATCTTTTTTAGTACTAAGCAAAGTTAATACACCACTTTGACTCTCATGAGCTGACATAGCTCTGCTCTAATGGGAAGGCAACCCAGATTATACTATTGTGGGTAATTATAGCACTATATAATTTCATGTGAGATTGTAAATTTACGTACGTGCTCAAAGAGGAAATGTTTCTCCAATCTCTGAGAAGCAACAGGCAGTAGCCCATTTAAATGTTTCATGCATTATTTTGCTCACAGCCTGAAGATCCTACAACACTAATTAACCCAACAAGAGGGACAAAAGTAACAGAACAAAGAAAAAGCAGACAAGCAATTTTGTCATACCCTGTATGCAGATGAATGACTCATCCTGAGGTAAGTCTGTTTTCCTCATCCGGATATGAATGAGAATTCAGGTTGTGAAATACTTCAGGAGTGACAAACATTCTCAGGCAAGAGATTCAAATGCTAAGGTAACTGTGATATTGCATGGATTCTCAGAAACATAAATAATTACTGCAAGATATAAATCTTGTGCAACAGGTCTCAGTGAAAATCTTACTGCACATTCCCGGTTAAGAGAATAGTGTACAACAGTATGTTTTATTGGTCAAAGAAATACCAAAACTGCTTAAATATTCTTGAGAGCTATTTACCATACACTGGTACACACTCATAATGAACTCTTTAGGTCTGTTCTAAAATGAACTTCAAATAGACATAGGTCTGTTTCATGTTATGCAAAAACATTTTGTGGTTGTGTGTGGATAAATAATGCTCAGTGTGTGATACTGCCCTAAAAGATGGTGAAACAGTCTGTAGTTTGTTCTTTGGGGAAAACTTAACTTAAAATAAATAAATAAATAAATAAATAAATAAATAAATAAATAAATAATGTATATAAAAACCCCCTAATGAATCAAAATTCATGGAATTCAACTATAAAAAATATACATTCACAGTACCTTTGTGAAATTTCTCTGATATACACCTTCTTATCTGTTTCATTGTCTCAGTAAAAAATTAAGTCCTGCCCCACATGATTTGTAGTGAAATAATGTTCTTGAGTGGCATAGTGCAATGGCATGAAGCCTTTGCAATTCTACTGAAGGCGATGATGAGACAAAACATTTTCTGGCATAGTAACATGACTAGTAATGTGACAGGAAAGTCAAAGGTATTTCACTGTGTAGTTTATAGCCAAACTGATTTCAGCAGTACAGGGCCAGGCACCTCATTTAAGTTTTGTGTATGTATTTAAGATATGTAATTCATAGTCAGTAGATTATTCAGAGGTTTTTTGTGCTTACTATTGAAGTTCACTATAGTGTCAAAAAGAAGAGAGAAATTGTACATGGCACTCACTGAATTAAGTGCAATGGAAGAGAAATGTTAGTCCCCACCTTTACGAATCACAGTCACAACAATGTATTTCCAATTTATAGGTATATTAGTTGTAAGAAAATTAGATTTCCTATTTCAAGCTAATGGTTTAGCTATATAATGTGCTCCACTTTAAGTAGCTCTGGTTTCAGTACATCGATTCCTCCTGTCATATTAATATTTAAATTCAATAACTGTTTTAATACTATTGATTTGTGAACTTTCTGTGTTCTAAATTGACTCTATTATGAAGATTTAAATTACATCCTTTCTCTTCTCCATTTTCATTCAGGTCTAATACTTCCATGGGAACATATGAGAGAGGAAGCAGAAGCATCTTATAAAGCACAGCAAAGTCTGTTGATGGAATTCCTCTTGAGTACATGGATGAAATAAAAATCACTTCCTTCACTATTTTTATGTATTATTATCACCATAAAATATTTTTGTAGCTTCCCCGATAGATATAATTGGCTCCAACTATTTAGGTATTGAAAGCAAATTTAATAAAAAAAGCCAAACAAGCCTCTGAAAAACCTGGTAACAGAATAGGGATACTAGTATTTTGAATATTTATCTTTAAGTCCAGCAGCATCTTAAAAGTCATGTTATTAAAGAATAACGTGATTATCCATACAAAATGCAAAATTTTTTTAGTATTATTTGGAGGTTTTAAATCTCTGAGATCTACTTACTCTTCTCCAATTATATAAAATCAGATTTAGTAGCAGGGAAATAAAATCAGATTAAATAAATACCAAAGAAGCTTTTATCTCACACTAAAACTGAACCCTTCTGAATAATAATAAAAAAAACCAACACAAAACCAAAACCAAACAAAACAAAACACCATCATATTTCTTTCTAAATACTTTTTGTTTCACACAGGAACTTAAATGGGCCACCTCAAATGATTTTTTTGCTCCAGAACAGGCATAATTAAAGAAGAAAATATTTTTAGTTTGATTTTCATATACTAGTGGGCCAAGAAACCATTAATCAGATATATTACAAATATAAAGCGGCTGCTCATTGCAAATTTGTTTACATAGCTTGCAAAAAATAATATGCTGTAGTTATTATTTTTATTCCAAGCAAAAGAATATTATTAAAGTTGCAAAGTCAAGTACACCAAAGTTAGAAAATGCAACCTTATTTTTTCCTGCTGGTGCAGTCAACTTATACTACAGGCTCTAACTATATGTTTGTATACTCTTTCTTTATGACTTATCCAATACAGCATTATAGCTGTAGCTATAACTGACAAGCAGAAGTGATTGTCATTCCAGCACTTCTTGTCTGTGCATTAGTACCATGTTCCAACACCCTAGATCTCAAATTGAAATTCCACATGCATATATATATTTTCATTTTTAGAAGCGTGAAAAAAGGAACCGCACATGTGAGCAAAACCCTAACTGTTAAAACCAATCCAGAAAGTCTCCTGCTAAGGTTCTCTCTGATACAGAGCATTTTATGGCTGCATGCAATAAGTTTTCCTGCACATTCCTATGAAATCTCTGCCACTGTCCATTTTTGAAGAGTGAATGAGAGCTCAGGCAAAGCATGGGAGAGTCCAGATATCCTCTGGCTTACTCAGGAACGTGACCTAAAATGCACTGCAAGTAGTCGGTCCATTGAAATTATCTGTCTTGTAACTTTGATATGTAATAAAAACTAGGTCTCAGCGAGGGCAGATGCAATGTATTATATCCAGCAGCTATACAAACAGGGAAGATTTCCTGTTCCCACTAGTATTTTGTTAGACCCTCAAGAAAGTCAAAGATACAGAGCTGACCTGAGTCAGGAAGCCTGATCTGGGCAAGTTTTCATACTCTCTCAGCTGCTGCTTGAAAGAGTCAAGTTACTTTTTTCTTCAATGGCACAGTCACTTTCATCCTAATTGGAGGCAGTGTGAGCGTTTGGTAAATTAAGAAGGCCTGTGCTGTTTAGACAGACTGCTCCAAGCACTTCTGCTAGACTGTGCTGAATTAGTTTTGGCTGGCTGTGGTTCTAAAGGAATATTAAGAGACAGAATCATTTTTTAGCTCCAAGCTACAACATATAATTTATGCTTTTAATTTCAAATTCTAAAATGTGGCAGGAGAGGTGGGGGAAGTCAAAGGAAAGAGTTGGGGAGGGCAATTGCTTGTCAAAAGATCTAAATCAAAGATATTGATCTGGCATTTATTGTGACATATTTTTTATATTCTGAAGATGTAAATGTTTGTAAAATGTCAGTTTTTCCTTTGGTTTAAGGGCAATAGATAATTCAGTTCAGATTCTGCTTGTGTCTCATTTTGCTGCTGAAAGATGAGTGAAAGGAGCATTTTTTTGAAAAACACTACATATCCATATATTAAAACCACATAAGTGACTTTCCATCCAAAGTCTTTTCAGTAGTGACTTAGTCACTGAGTAGAAATCCTGACCTTACTGAAACCAAATGCAAAATTTCCAATGG
>NW_010304234.1:7458-36188 GCF_000700745.2 Antrostomus carolinensis | reverse complement strand
AAAGAGCCTCAACCTAGATTACCTTAGAGTCCTAGGGGTTCAAAAATCTTCTGGTCAGATTTAACTTTCCCTGAAATAAGAAAGATTCAGCCCTGCTTTCCACACAAGATGCATGATGTTATCGCTCATACTTCACAGAAAGTCACTAAAACATAGATAGGAAATAGAGACAAATCTTATGCTCTATCGTTACCTTGAATCTGATGGATGGATGCACAAGGAAAGAAGAAGTTTCTGAAGTGTTTATTTTATCTTTCATATTTTTCATTATTAATTTATTATTTTTATTATAAATTCACTTATACATTTTACAATTAATAAGAAGCGGGTGAAACCATCCACTATAAATGTGTCTAAATATGAATTATTATGGGTACATCAGGATGCCTGTATTCGCTTAGTATACTGCATGTGTATTCCACATTCCATCTTTGGCATTCTAGATTATTTTAAGAATAAAATGCTGTTCCTTAGCTCCTAATCTTCTACATTTTATATATTGAAATTTAATTAGTCCTCCCCATAAAAGCATTGGCCTGCACTGGTTTTACAGTTGAGAAGACTGAGGGGCAGAAATGGGGAAAAAAATTCTCAAAACCTTACAGCAGTTCCTGGGTGAGCACAAGAATTCTTGGATTTCTGTGTTAGATTGATCCCTTAGATCATACTGCAACATACCTTCTGTTCATGAATATTTCTTCTCCATTCTGTAGGAAGAATTACAAGCATAAATCTTCTATGCACTGATGAGAGAAGTCTTTCATATTACTGAATACACTCCTGGTACCTCCTATTCAAACAAATTGTTCCTTACTTTAAAGACTCATTATATTGCATTATACAAAAAAGTGCTTTATGCCTTGAGTTATATTTGTGTGTGCTAGAGCATGTAACAAATAGTATAAGGGCATTAAATATTAATAACAGGAATTTCTGATATTTTTTCCTTTTCAAAAAAAGCATTTTTCAAATTTTCCTCCTTACTTCATTTCTCATTACTACAAAATTCAGAATCAGTCATTTCATGGTGGAGAGGTATACTTCTGCTACAAAGGGATAGTAGTTCATATCCTATTTGGTTAATGATATTAAATATCTAATCTGATTGGTCCTAGTGTTAATTGAACACCAGTTGTGGTTAGTCCACATCTTAACTATTTTTAATCCATTAGTAAATATAAACATCACAGAGTCAGATATGTGATACAATATTCTAACTTGAGAGTAATTTTCCCATACCCTCAAATTTTTTTCTCTCTGTAGTTCTCATTCATATATATTTTTTATTTCTTTTACAATGTTTTTGAAAGCTGTCTGACATTCCTTGGTCATTTTATTCACCCATAGCTGGGCAATAAATGTAAGAGCTGCTCCATAAGAAGTCTGCTTCAAAGTATAAACTTCCCATCAACTTCTACTGGCCTGAGATCAGAGTTTAGAACCATGTTTTCAAACTGAACACAGAGAAGCAGAAGCCTGTGTTAGTGCTGTGTTCCCTGACGTTGATTGGGTGCCCAGACAAAATAACTTGCAAGATTGTTAGTGCTCAAGTTTGATTCACTGACCACAACCTAACAAGATGCTCAGACATGCATTAATGCATTTAAAATGCTTTGATGACTACCCATGTGCTTAAAATTTACTGTGTGCCTATGTGTGTTCCTGGAAGACAGTCTGTCTTTAGTAAGGTAATGGCTGTTTCTAGATTAGATGTTCGGTTTCCCTTCAAGAGAAAGGAAAAAAGGGCTTCACTTAAGAGAGATTTCAATCATACACATTAAGTTCCTAATTGTCCCACTCCACTTCTGAAGAAGTATATTTCTGTTCCTCTGTGGAGTATACATAGGAAGCCTTGATGGATTAGCATATCAACGCTGATATCGAAGTACGTATTTTTTGTTGTAGTCTTCAATATCCTGTAAGATCCCTGTTTTAGCAATCTGCTTGAAAAACTGTGTGGGGGTGGAGAGCAAGGAATTGCGTCATAGGCACTGTGAGTGTTATAGCTATGTGTGACTGTCTCCAGCTGTGGCTCAATTAGATAATTTTCAGAGATCATGTGGCACTTGCCTGATGTGTGTGTGTGTGGCCTTCATAATTCAAACAAACTTCTGTTCCTTTTTTGCCTACACACAGAAAAATGGTCATTTTTTTCCCAAAGTGATGTGTTCTTAATGTAGTTGTCATTACTTTAAATGCTTTCATAATAATACTGTGTTGTGTGGCAGGAAGCAGAAAGGAGGCCAGAAAAGAACACTGGATGAAAAGCAGATGAATGAAAGCTTCAGTGTTACTTTTCAAATGATGGAACAAAGCTTCTTTTTCTTAACAAGTTAAACCAGCTTCTCAGTTAATTCTACCATATATTCAGAAAAAAACCCAAACAACATAAACACAAAAAAAAAAAAACCCACCTGCTTTACCTTTTAATACACCTATGATGGCTAAAGGAGGAAGGAAAAGATACTGCATTGTTGAGAACCAAGAATTCATGTTGTGAGCATGGGTATAGCACACGCTGTCTGCACTGCTGGGCTGTTTGCATCCTGAAATGCCTGGGGCAGGGAAGCCATCCATTACCTATTTCTGCCAGGAACAAGAGTTATGCTAAGACAATTCCTTCCTCTTTCCCCGCTGCTTGTTTCCAGAACCTTTGCTGTAATTCATTGATCTTAGCTGCACTGTTGCAACTGTCTGCGTTAGGTTGTGCCATAAGCCAAACGAGTGATCTGAATTGAAAAGCCACCTCAAAAAATATTTGGTTTATCTCAGGATATTTCACTGATCTGATTTACTGCCCATCCTCCAGGCAGCGAACTGAAATGTAGAGGTGGAAATGCACAGTGTCCTCAGTGGGAAGGAGGGTACGGACAGGAACCTCTGCAGCCAGTTTCACTCCTGGGGAAATCCTAGTACACAACTACAGCCTTGGTGGAAACAACCTTCTGTATCTACTTAAATATTCCCTCTTATGTGCTGCAAATACAGAACTACAGAAATAGTACCCTTACTGGGCCTATCAAAAATTATAGTCCTTAGATAATCAGTGGTTAATTAGCTCTGTGGATTTATTTCCTTTTTCAAATTCCTTTCACTCTTCCCCTGATCCTGAATTAGGAAGAATTTATCGTATTTGAAGACATCCAAAATCATAAAATTAGATTCTCATGTCATTTGGGCAGTCAGAATTTTGAAGGGGCTTCCTAAAAATTACAATGTTAAGAAAACAGCTGTGAACCAGTACTTTCTGTACTTTCCCATATTCCTTTCCTATTGCATTAATGTCATATTTTGTCTTGAAAAGACAGAAATAATTGTGGGATACAGAAATTAATAAGATATTGGTACAATTCTTCTGGTAAGTAATTTATGAAACACATGACAAACTTAAGTGTTGGTTCCAATAAACAAGAACACAGCTATGGTGAAAAAATAAGTTTATTTACGTTTACTGTGGAAATATGAAAGCTACAACACAAAGCTGAAGAAACTTTTCAAGTGCATTTGCATTATATGATGCAGATAAGCTTGTAAAGGCAAGAGATAACACTGAGATAAGAAATCTGGATATCTACATATTAATCATATTTTTTTTCCATAAATGCCTAGTATGCTTTATTTGTATTTTGTTTAGGTACAAAATGATAAACATAAGTACTTAGAAATATGTTGGCAAAAGATAGAAGAGTGGTCAGAACAAAAGACCAGCTTACTTTTTCTGAGAGTTTTTGCTATCTATTGGGCTTTTTTTTTTTTTTTTTGTCTGTTCTCTGCGTAATTACTAAAAATATAGTTGATTAGTCATGCAGTGACCACTTCCTTGGAAAATGCAAGCATTTCGTAAATACATTATTGTGGGTTATTTTGTCAGTACTGTGCAGCGTGCATGTGTATTATGGGCTGCATTTTGCTCTTTTATGAGCTTAATGAATACTTTGCCCATTTTAAAATGTGTTTACAGATTGCCAGTAGTTCTTATTTTTACTCTCCCGGGAAGTGAACAAAGTGAAAAACTCCAGTCTAGATTCTACCATGTTTTTCATCAGTCACTTTTATAAAATTAAGATTGGCCATGTATGCCAGCCAATAAAATGTATACACCTGGAACTTTCATAGCCTAGATTTTGTTTTCTTTGAATCTGGAAAATATTCATTTTATCAGACGCTAGATGAGAGAGTTAGAATTTTTCTTCCTGATTGGTGGAGAATAGGTGACATGCAGAATGGTGCTATATATTAGGCATCTCTCATGAGAACATGGGGATAATACATATATCACTGTGTGGGCATTATGTTTAAAAAGATGTGGTGCCCAGGGTAAACTTCACTTCACATGTAGAGACTGGCTGGAAATAGGGAAGATGACTGGTGTGTGCACATGGAATACAAGTCAGGCAGGTATTCTATCCACTGGTTCAGGGGATTAATTTATGACTGTGATGCTGTCCTCTGGATGCATGGATGTTAAGAAAAGATGACCAGGTGGCCCACCCTAATTTGGATGCCATCTTGGAACTCCATCCTAACTCAACCCCCTGCTCAAATTAACCACATTTCTTTTTTGGGATTCTTCTCTGGGAGTTCAGTTCAGAAACACTGCTTCTCTGTTTTCTTTTCAAAATGTGTCTGTTGCTCGGCTGATAGAACACCTGAATATACTTTCAGGCAAGAGATGTGTGTGTATACTTCTTATGGAATAGCTTTTTTCAGTTGATTTCACCTCTTTCTGTTTATAAGCCATCTGTGAACAGATTATGAAAGTCTCAATAGCACTTTTTACGTTAAAGTACTGTAGCACTCCTTTTCAGGACCATTTCCATGGCTACTGATAATGCCACACCACTTTCTGCCTTGTCAGAACCTGTCACTACCCATACACCCAGCACTCTAAACATCAAAATGATTTGTAACCAATTTACTGAAAAGCTCAAAATGTCCTCTAAAGTAATCTCTACCACTGGAAAAATGCCATTTTTGTAAGAGGCAGCTTCGTATTTATCAAGCTTTATAACACTCATATATAATAGATTGCACATAAGACTACAATAGCTTACACTCTTAAGATCATGTGTGAGAATCCTAGAAAGGAGTAAATGATTAAAGCCTTGATGAAATCTGCATTAATTAAAATATGTAAGTGCTATACTGCTATACTTTGTTTAGCTCAATGGAGCCCCAAATAGTTAGCAAGAGTAATACACTTCAGTTGAAATATAGGTGTGTCGTCTGTGTGGTGTCACATAGTTGCTTCCATTAGTTGTTCTTGTGGTAATCTGGCATCAATATATAATTACAGACACAGCTATGAAAAGATCTATGCAATTTCCTGAGTAGCTGGCACTATTTTTTTCTACTCAAGCCTTCAAAAGACAACAATTACCTGTAATGGAATACATTTAATCTCTATTGACATTCATAGGAATTCAAGGCAGAAAGGACTACTATAATAAGAATGTAAGAACAACTAAATTGGGTTGGACCAACCATTGACCTAACTCAGTGTCCTGTTTGTGACAATGGCCAATGCTTGGAGAAAGAATAAAAGTAAGACAAAGGTCAAACATGCAAGAAATGTTTTTTTTCCTAATATGTCTTTTTAAATCCCAGCAACCCACTGAGAGCTTCTGTGCAGGAGGTTACAGCTCCCCCCTTCATTACATGTTAATTTGACACCCTGCAAAAGAAAAGATGTTTTAAGCAGTGGTAAAATTGCAGAAATTATTACAGAAAAAAACTTCCCACCCCAATTCTGTTTTAAAGTTTCCAGATGTGGAACAGCTGCCACTGACTTAGTGAGGTGTCAGATACTAGCTAAACTTGCTGTTGTAGAAGCCATATCTGTCAACTGAATTAGTGTGGCTTCTACTTCCAATCATTAAACCTTTATTTTATGGGCTGTGCCACCATATTGTCAAATTTTGGATCCTATTGCTGGTACATTTAGTTTGTGACTGAATTACCACTTCTCAGTTTTCTTACTATAAGACTTTTATTTCACTCATTTAAGCATTTGATTGGACTCTCAGTATGGTAAACATCCTTCTTGAAATGTGAACATCAGAACTGGACACAACATTCAAGGAATCATTATGCCAGTACCAAACATTACTCATATAAACTCATTACTTCTACCTGTTATTACTGTCTATACAGATCCTAAATATTTAATTTGCCTTATTAACACTAGTAAGAAAACTGTCTTACCTACAAATAATGTCACACTGAACCTTGCTTCTTATCCTTAACCTTAAAAAATAAAAAGGGAGTCAATGTCTCCTCAGCATCTATGTTCTCCAAATATGGTTTCCTTTGTTCCAAAATAAATGATTTGTACTTGGTCTTTATAAATATATCTTGTCTCAAACATATTAAATGGTCCAATCAATTTATATTAGTGATATGTGGTCTGCACAATGCCATGCTGCCCAATACCTACATATTTTAACAGCAACAATTTCATTTTTCTACTTTGCCACAGTTTAAGATAACAGGATATTTATTAAAAAGTTTTAGTGCTTCAGTCCATTTTGATGACCAAAGCCAACTGATACAGCCCCCAGATCTGGTCTTCACATTTATTTCAAAAAAGGCTGCATATCCTAGAGCAAGAATGGATATATGGTCTGAATTAGCCAGAGCATAGTCATCTTCACAGGCTGAACATTACTCTCTGCTTGCTTTGCACACTTTACATTGTTCTCTGTACCATAGAATCCCAACCACCTTGAAATTCTCTGTACTCGAAGAAAATGTCTGATATCTCATCCAAAACTCTTAGATCCAGACTATCAGTTTCCAATAATTTTAAAGGTATTCAAATCTTGTGGGTTTTTTTAAATTTTATTTTTTTTTTAATTGGAGTAGAATGGACATAACTACTATTTGCCAAAAAACACTCTACCTGGCCTTTTTCTCCTAATGGATTACTTATTACACATTCACTCAATTTTGCTGATTCCTCTGCTTTAATACTTCATATTCTACCTTTTTTCTACTAAGTAATGTACTAACACCAGTTAATGGCTTCTTTTCTTCTTGTACTGTTAAAAAACCTTTCATGTTGTCCTTAAATTTGATAGACACATATCTTCTGTCATTTTGCTTCCCTTCTCAGTTTGCTACAGTTCATAGTCAGTTTTGGTTTATAATGACTCACATCAGCTTCACTTGTTTTCCTTTAGAAATTCAAAAAATCTTGTCAGTTTAGGTTTTTTTTTTAATTCATCATTGCAGTCTCATTTCTTAACTGTGATTATGGTTTTGACATATGTAGTGAAACCTTTGTTAAGTTCTCTTGTTTATCATTCACATTTTTTCAATTTATTGTTTCCCAGATGATTTGTCACATAACTATTAACAGTTTTTAAAGCTATATTAATATATATTTAGAATATAATATATATTATATTATAATATATAATAGAAATATATATATATTTATATATTAATATAAAAAAGAAACAAAAAAAATCACATACAGATGTGCATACAGGTGCAATGCCTGTGCCAATGCACATACTGCTAGTTGTAAAAATATTCTACTTTTACAAACCTTGCGTTCCTAAATAAGCACAAGTTCTGTGATCTTTTCCTTGCGTATCAATATGAGTCCAATAAAGAGTTATTCTCAGATATAACACTTATGATATTAATTTATAGTTTTGGCATTTCAACAGTTAGAGAATTAGAGCTTTATCACATACTACTCAGATTAATAAAGCATCAAATCAAGTCTGTTTGTTACCTGCCCCCACCCTGTTCCCAGAAGCCCATGTCCTTATACTTAATTTCTCTTACCCTCTAAAAAGGGTGACCACATACAAACTGTCTATTTGGAGAGGTCCCTGTCCAATGTTAACATCCATAAGGTGCCAGGGAGTTGTTTGGAAAAGTGCTGGTTGATGCTGGCCAAAACAATGTCTGGTATTGCTCTAACCTTTGAGTAGCATGGAAAATAAAGTCCCAATACACAGAAAAGTTCCCCAGCATTGTTTAATTTACTACTGTAGACATAGCCAGACTGTACTGTTTTTAACACAATATACCACCATCCTCCTTAAATACTTCGGAACAAGTGATTTCATATCTCTAACTTTTCAAGAAAATGTCAGTAGTACCACATTAATAAAAATTACCTAACAGTTGACTAATAATGCATTATTCTTTGTTGTTGCCAAAGCTCTTTATGCTCATATTGGCAGTCCAGGATTTTGTCATTTCATTTCCTGTAGCGCTTTGATTAATTTAATTCTTGATATCTTGATTTTATGCTATGGAATTTTTTTTTTTTACCTCTCTTCCATTCTCTCCCCTTGCACTCTCCTGATCAGTTTGGCTGGGGAGACTGGTTCTCCCTTGACTGAGATGAAGACCTTCCAGATATCCCATCTGCTTCTTCTCATTGACACTGTTCTGTTACTCCAAAATACCAAACTCTTCATTTTATTTTTATTCAGCAGTTGATTTCGAGAGTCTTGTTCTTCCTGCTTTTTGTTACTCAGAAGATAAGAGGAATCTTGCAATTGCCTGTCCATTCTTTCTTTATAATCTTTCAGAACTATCTGATTACCAGAAAGTCAAAGAACTCTTTCTGCTACCTATCTTATTATTGAACAATTATTTTTTTTTTCCCACTTGTCATAACACAGAACTGTCTTTTTTTTAGACAGTTTAGATGATCTCTGTGAACATGTGTAATAGTAATGGATTGGGCCATGTATACATTTTTGTTTGACCTCCCGACTTTGAAAAAATAGTTTTTGCAGTATTCTTTTAGGAATTTAATTTATATTTAAGTATTTATTTTCACCTTGATTCCAGAATCTGTGTTTCTTTAAAATAACAAAAGTGTTTTCAAAGACACTATGTCTCTGTAGTTGGAGCATGGTGTTTGAGCATCTTTTTACAAAATATGGTTTTGAGACTTGTATCTAGATTACATTATTAAATATATGGACTTCCAAATTTTAAGTCATTATAAGGGATTAGGCATTATTGCATGAAGTCTATATCTTTCCTCATAGCAAACATCAACACCGTGTCAGTGTTTTAATAATAATCAAAACTTTGTGGAGTTCGTACATCTTCCCTACAGATGATCATCAACATTCCAAGTCATTTAGGGGAATCTACCATGTACCAAAGTTTTTACATGATAACTCCTGGCAATTGTACACAGAGAAAAATAATATAATTTAGAAATCATTCTCAGTCTTTTGATACAAATAAAAACCACCTCAAGACTTTTACGGAATATCTGAGTTGGTTTCAAGCTAAAAATGTTTGTCATTGTGAGGCATGGCATGGAAATCAGTACAGATGGCAAAATACACTAAAGAATCTGAATAAATACAGGTAGTTAACCCATGTTGATCTTATTTCTGCCTATGCTAGTAGTTTTTTAAACTTAAAACTGCTGATGCAGCAGAGATTGGATCCCTGGTGACCCAGAGCCCCACAGACACACAAGATCTGCACTGAGTTACAATACTAGAAACCTTGTTAAGAAGAACTTTCATGGAACTTCTTGCAGTCTCTCTGGGTGTAATCAGTATTCAATCTAATCTGTCTAAAAGCTTTTCTGATTAGGGGGCATATTCATATGAGAAGCTGTAATGAAGACGAGCAACAGGGGAAACTATTATTGTCTGGCATATGCGATCCCTTGTGGATAGCAAGACCATTAGCAAAACAATTTGGGGGCTTTTAGCTAAACACTCAGTGCTGTCACAGCAATGTTTTTCACTAGCAGTCTACATACAATTTTATCAGCGGTAATATTAATGTCTAGGTTTTTCTTTTACTCTTTTAAAAATATGTCAAGTATGAAATGCATATTTTTTTATTTGCATTTAAACAGGACCCTTATATGTAAACAGTGAATTTAGTATCTCTATTATAATAATCTATCCAAAATACTAACAAAAATGTAACCGTAATGAGATATCTCACCAGCAAATGAATGGGTAAAAAAAATTAAAAGAATGTACAACAGGAAGAATTCTGTTGAAGAAGTAGGAAGAGATAGAAGGACAAGCCACACCACACATATTTGGCAACCACAACTCATCATTAAAAGTCAACTTTGATCTTAAAATACCATTTGGAGTCATCTGAGAACCAGTAGTCAAATATGCTGTTCATAGGTAAAGACCGTGCAGCTCAGATATCAGTGCCTTGCTGTCTCTGAGTAAGATGTCTCCTTCTCAGTAGCAACCGTATATTCAGTGATCTTAATGGCAAGGACCAAGACAGAGTTTAGCATCAAGACAACAGTTTTGACCCATTTTAGGAACCTTGGATTCCTGCAGGATTTCTGCTCATCTGGTTTCTGACAACATACCCAGAAGGGCCTCTGCCCTTCCATATTCTGACAAAGTCTTTTTTCTTATTTCAGTTATTCTTTTGTTGCAAGAAAGAAGGGGAAAAGTGAGAGAAACAGAGAGGCACAAACAGCTTCCCTGATGTGACCACCCACAGAACGATCAATTAAAGTGAGGTTTCTTTTTCAATTTTAAAGGCTTTGATGTTCTACTGAGGGATTTTCCTATCTCCTACATTTATTACACAGAAAGCTCTCTAAATATCAGCATTTCCACAGGGAAGTACCAAAGTAATGTTCATTCCTTTCTCCCAATCAGGAAATCGTGTGGTATTTTGTATCGTCTGTCTCTAATATGATCTTCAAACAAATAGTAGGAATCATCAGCCTCCTCACTAGAAATAGCAATAAGCTTAAAATGACAAAAAACCCAGCCTAAGTAGAGATGAGACAGTTAGGGAAAAAAAAAAAAAAATCCTTTTGCAATGTGTGACTAAAATGGGAGAGAAAAATGTCTCACAGATAAATTGTTCTTTTAAGAAAAATGAATGACCATCCCATTCAGACTGCTAAAGAAGTACGAAATTTTCTTTCTTCTAAAAGATTTCTATTGTCAAAGTGTATAGTTTCAAGCTAAAAAGACATTAATTTTTCAGTTAATAAGCCTTCTTGACATCTGATAGACTAACCTGGCAACCTTGTTTTTAAATACCAGGTTTAGCAGGTGAAGGAGACCAAAAGACTGTACCAGATCACGCAATAGTGAATCAGGAAAGAATTAAAGGACTTGTTCAGATGTCTAAGCTTCTTGGGATTCTATTTAGAACTCATCTCTAATCTATATCATACAAATGATAGAGATATTATGATCATGATATCTTATCATATTGCATGATTTCTTCATTGTTAGTCATATATTATTTTTAGGCTTTTTACATGCACTGTCTGAGGTAGATCGAGAGATCTGTTTAGGGTTTGCCTCATTTAGTTTTCTCTCAGTGTCAGCACATGGAGCTGTTTACAGTAAAAGGGAATTATGTTTCAAGATCATGAACTTAGTATGCGGTTTCCCTGAGAACCACTTCTAAATGTCACATTTACAAGAGATATAAAAATATACAAAGCTGGAGACCAGTATTTTTCTCTGCAGACCCTGTATTTAACTAACAACTTCAATGGTTTGATCTCACTTGACCTCTGAAAAGGTATTTAATTTCTTGAAAAAGTAAGAAAGAAATAGGCAGACTGAAAAACTTTTTGGTTTTTTTTTTAACATTGTAATCTTTATATAGAGAGAGGTAGAGCAGAGGTAATGAAGGAATTGTGGTAGACTAATGGGAAGCCAATTATGATTCCCTGTTTCTCAACATTGTTTTTAATTTAAACCATGAGGTTGCAGTATTCTGATTTTGTTCCTTGAAGGTACCTAAGCAACCTTCCACCAACTGAGACTAACTCTTCCATATCAATCAACCTCAGGACATTTCTAGAGTACCACTGTACTTAGGAGGATACACCGGAAGGCTGTGCTGCCATTCAGCAAGACCTGGACAGGCTGGAGAACTGGGCAGGAAGGAACCTAAGGAAGTTCAACAAAGGCAAGTGTAGAGTCCTGCACCTAGGGAGAAATAACTCTATGTATCAGTACAGGTTAGGGGTTGATCTGCTGGAAAGCAGCCCTGCAGAGAAGGACCTGGGAGTCCTGGTGGACAACAAGTTAACCATGAGCCAGCAATGTGCCCTTGTGGCCAAGAAGGCCAATGGTATCATGGAGTGCATTAAGAAGAGTGTGTCCAGAAGGCTGAGGGAGGTCATCCTCCCTCTCTCCTGTGCCCTCGTGAGGCCACATCTGAAGCACTGTCTCCAGTTCTGAGCTCCCCAGTTCAAGACAGACCAAGAATTACTGGAGAGAGCTCAACAGAGGGCTACAAAGATGGTTAGGGGACTGGAGCATCATTATGACAAAAAACTGAGAGACCTGAGTCTGTTTAGCAAGGAGAAGACTGAGAGGGGATCTCGTCAATGCTTACGAATAACTAAAGGGTGGGTGTCAAAAGAATCACAGAATGGTTGAGGTTGGAAGGGACCTCTAAAGGTCATCTAGTCCAACTACCTTGCTCAAGCAGAGACTCCTACAACACATGAACCAGGATTTTGTACAGATGGTTTTTTAATATCTCTAGGGAGGGAGATTCCACAACCTCTTTTGGGCAACCTGTTCAAGTGCTCAGTCACCCTCACAGTAAAGTTCTTCCTTATATTCAGGTGGAACTTCCTATGCTGCAGTTTATACCTGTTGTCTCTCGTCCTATTTTGTGTGCCAGTGGGAAGAGTCCTTCCACCAACACAGGAAGGAAGGAACAATAATGCCTCCAATCACCTGACACCCAAGGAATCAGGGTTGTAGGCTGCACTTGTAAAGCTCACCAGCTCAGCAGTTTAGAAAAAACCAAGAAGGTGTAAATGGCACTTACTTGTTAAGTCAGCATTTCTCTTAAAGAATGTGAGAAGAAAGAACAAAAATGTAATTTTTTGCTTCTGTCTTTCACTAGTAATAATCTTAGATAGCACTAAGACAATATTTGAAAATATCTGAAAAAGAAAATTGACAGAAGTAGTTGCAAAAAATAAATCAACAAGAAAGTGCAGATTTTAAGTTGAATATCAGGAAAAGAATAATCGTAATTACTGCTGAAATCAATCCTTTGCTTTTCTAGACAAGGGTTTGGGAAATTTTTCTTAGTCAGTTTATTATTTGGACAACACTGGTTTTGTAAGGGTTATGTCTCAAAAGAAAAAACAGGAAAAAACCTTCCCCAAACATCTAGGAAATGCAAAATAACCAAACAAAACCAATCATCCTTTACCCTCACAAGTGAGAAACAAGCATATTGAGATGTGCACTAGAGAAAACAACTTATCTACTTCATCACATAAGTGACATCTGTACATTTTAGCTCTCAGGAGTATGGTGATTTCCAAAATAACTCCATTTAATGAAGGTACGAAAGTGAACGATTTTGTTTGTACTTCCCATGGAAAACAAGCCATTTAGAAAATTTATTCTGCTTCATAATGATATATTAGACATTTTTGGGGGGGAATCTGAAAAAGCTTACATATAAAGTTTTAAAAAGCTGCATTCACTCAATACCTCTACTATATCTCTATGTGCCTTTTTAAATATTCTGATCTTAATGTTACATGGTGTCTCTTTCTACTCCTCCTCCAGATCCCACCTAGCCCATTCCCAACTCAGCTGGGAATTGGAGGTCGACCAGACAAGAGTTCTCTAGAAACACTTTTTCTGAATCTTGCTGGTATTTTATAGGCTTTGGGTTACTGGCTCAAGTTTCTTCTGTGCTTTATGCCTCTTAGAACTGTGAATTACAATGATCAAACTTAATCTGCCCTTTAGATAACTGTCTCAGCTCAGCCTCATTTCACAGCAATCAGGATTCCCTGACATCTCAGTGTTTTACAAGCTTCCATATTTTGGGGAAATCAACCTGGAAGCTTTATTTGGTGTTGGCTGCAAGTGTGGTAAACCAGACTGATGCCAACCTTCAGCATAAAGTTAGACAACATCAAAAAATCAAATCGGCGATGTCAAAAATTTATTGCTTACGAATCAGAGAAGATGACAAACCAGACTTTCATCTCTTCTACTGCAAAGTACAGCAAAAGCTGATCATGGCTGGAGCTGCACTTGTAGAGAAGGCCTGTTAATGGCGCATTTAGTTTCAGTTTCTACATGGCTTAAGCTCACCAACTCTGCCAGGCTTGGGCAGCACAGATGTGGACAGAACAACGGATAGAGCAGTCACTGCCATCAGCAATGCTAATTTTGGAAAGATATTTCCACCACCTCTATTGTCAGAAGTATGCCACAAGAAAGGCAAGACAACTTTTGCAGCTGGAATTTTGTCAGAGCATTGGTGAGCCATCTGAGAGTTGATAGTCCAACCTCTTTGTAGGGAACACATACGGACTCAAAACTTTTGGAAGCAACATTAAAACACCCTTTCCTCTCTGATAATCAAACTCTTACTCCTTTTTCCCCTTCATGCACAAACCAATCAAAAGTATGAAAATATGTGCTCTAAGCTAGAATATTTACCCTTATCTTTGACCCTTTCAGAATATTTATATACTTGAGTAGGAACTTTGAACTTGATTTTTTTTTTTTAATTAGAATTGAAACTGAATCTCACTTTTCTTCTTCCTGCTATTTTTGTAAAGTTTTTACTACAAAAGAAGGTAAGGAGGCTGCACAACTCTGAAACCCTTCTGTTCCTTGTGAGTGAAAAATGAAACTATTCACTTTTTCCTCTGGAAAAAAACAAACATGAGCAGCAGCTCCATTGAAATAATTGATTATTCAGTTTCTAGAGTTAAAGTACACAGGGTTCACCTCCAAAGCCATCTTTTTTTTTTTTTTTTTTTTAAATAAGAGTTCAAGTAGACAGGGCATTATTTAATGTCTAGAAATGCAAGCAGCTATTTTTTTTTCTTTTTTTATATATAGTAAACAACAACAGCAAAAAAAAGTGCGAGAAAACCTTCAGACTTAATGTAATTTAAAATTTAAAAAATATCCTGGATCAAAATAGATTTCACTGTCAAAATTTTCAACTCTGGTTACCTAACATTATGTTTCTAAAGGCCTGTTTTGGCAATTAAATTTACATGGGATGATTTCCAGGAACGGTTGAGTTTTTACAAACTCTAGTGAATTTAAGGGAAGCTGTAAGTGATGACTGCCCTTGAGAATATCAGCTAAAATACAGGACTCCAGTTTAGTACAGTTTAGTAACTCCAGTTTAGTACACCTGGTCTGAATAAACACAGATTCATCTCTGTTGGCATCTGCACTGAGCTCAGTGTTGGAGCCTGGATAGACAGTACTCAGGGAAAAAAAACATACCAGAACCTGGCCCTTGAAAGGTCAGGCTCATGCTTCAGTCCAAGGAGAAGATGTTGTTATAAACCATAGACAGAGGTTTCTTTTTGCAGGCATAAGTCCCCTTGCTGCCAAGACAGCTGCACACATGATTCAAAACAAAATATTTCCTTCTGTTCTCCACCTAATATGACATTTTAGCTAAAACCAAAATTAGGATTTACAACTGGAGCTACAGTTTTGCAGACACTTGCAGATAAATCACTGCAGAGAATTTAATTGTATGGAAATGGATGAACTAAATATTTATGTGCAATTGTACAGTTTAATTTGCCAGGTTTCATGTGTTATGTCACTGTTTAAATTTCACTTTCAATACATTTCTGCTATCTAAAGACTCACAACAATTTTTTCACACTATTGCATTTTACAGGAGTTTTCAAGGTCTCCTTGAACCTTGTATGATCTGAATCAGCTTACTGTTAACAAGTATAAATAATGAATAATAAATCTGCACTGTAGAAAAGCTGAGCTGCTTATAGACTGCCATATATTCCAAGAGTCATGGGAACTTCAATTAACAGATCTCTCCTGTTCATATGCCTCATAAAGTCGTACATGAAAGTATAACACTTTCGAGCACTTTTGAACACTTTTTCTCTAAGAGAATTTCCATAGAGAAAAGACATACTAGTTTAATGACAACTTTAATACTTCCCCATCTGTTTCATGATTCTCATTACAAGAAAATACATAGAAGCAGGTCAGTACTGAATATTGTGCCAGTCCATCAAGCTATTTGATTAAACTCCTTTTTCACAGCATTTTAAAGAAAATATTAAAAGCTAAAAGGGATCCTCAGAAAATGAGATTTACTTAAAGTCTGCCCAAATGTGGCTCCAAGGAAGCAAGAAGAGGAAGAGTACTTTCAATGAATCACATTAATTACAGACACAAAGAAGGTTTTGGCCACCAACATCAAAGAAAGAAAGATATAAAAGGAAAAGAGAAAAAGTATTTCAGAAACAAATATATTATTTCAGAATTATTTATTATTTCACAATGATGCTGATATTTTTGACTTGGAAACTATAGTAAGCATCAGCTTACTGGGATATGAGTGACTAAAAGAATGAAGATTAAATCAGTGCCATCACAGCAATCACAAGGCAGAACAACAGCTGGCTCTAAGTAATCTTGGTCAAGACAAAAATCATCTATTCAGAAGGAAAAATGTGAAAAACAAAAGCTAACAAATATTGTTGCAGGGAGACCTGAGAAGCAATTTTGCTGTAGAGTAGATCTAAACTGCATATTTATTTATTTTTTATAAGGCATAAATTTACACTATATAAGGAAGCTCTCAAGCTACCCCAATACCACAAGCTCTTTCAGTACCATTATAAAACCGTTATTGTGTTTATGCTATTCCAGCAGGTACAGCAGGTACTATAACGATCAACACTATAAGAGGCCCAGCATACTGCAACCTTTTAACATCCTCCTTGATCATGCTTTATCTGTCTTTGTTAGGGAAATGGGGAAGAAAAAGACTTGACAGCTTGATGAGGTCCACCCCAAATGCCTGACTCATACCAAGGACTTTCCAATGACAACCTCAAGCAAAGCTCTTCCCAATATAAATGTTCCAAAGGATTATAACATGTATCAGCAACATCCATGGGTAGGATCAAATAATGTTCCTACCATGGACTAACAAAGAAATCACTAATTTCTGAATGCAAAATGTAACCTTCAAAGTCTTGCGTCAGGATCTGGCATGGATTCTGGATCAGCTGAAGACCAAAGCTCCATTTTATTAGGCCTCTACTGTGAAAATGCTTACTGTGTCAATCCTTCTCACACACACACCTCAACATACACAGCTTTCATTTTTTTCGCAGTCATTGTTCAGCAGCAAGCAACAATTTTCCCAGGGGGTGAAAAGGAAACAAAAATTGGAGTTCCATGTAGTGGTCAACATAATACAAACCAGATGGCTTCCTCACATTTGCAAAACTGATTCTTCTAACACACTTACCAATCTTGTCACTCCTCCCCTGACTGGGAAATGTAAATACAGGCTTGTTCTGGCCTGGCTCTTTCTCTCAAAGGTCAGGCAACTAAAACCAGATTTTTCAGCTTTCTGCTTTTGTTGCTGTGAGAAAAGCTCTCAGGACTCCAGGATCAGCCCTTCAGCAGATCATTAGGAAACAGAAACAAATATAATTTGTTTCTAGAATGCTGATTCTCTCGCTCCCACATGGAGGGGTCCTGGCTATTATTCATGGTTTTAAGGGATCTGACAGCTTGATAGTAGCTGGTAATATGTCAATGAACTTATGCACACTCATTCCTGGGTGCTGATCCTAGCTTGGATAGTGGTTTGGACTTGACTAGTGTAACAAAAATAAGCTTCAGCTGCATGGGTATGTCAGATGTTTTCCTATTGCCTTTTCCATAGGTATTCTTAAGCTGAGAGACCTCCTTATTGATCATGTCCTCCCCATGAGTAATGAGGACAACTGATTCTGATATTTCACTAGAAAGTATGATAAATGTCTTTGCATAAACTCAACTTGTTGAGATACTTTTCCCCTTCAAGTTAGACAAACATCTGATTGCCGTTGCTTATGCATCTATCATCTTTAGACTAATTCACTATGTGTTGCTGATAGGGAAGAGAGGAAATTCTCTTTCCTATGAGACATACCAGTGTGAACAGCGGACCAGCAGCCTCTTCAATGTTTCAAGGCTTCTGACATTACCTTACTGCTGTGCTCCCCAGTCTTCACTGATTATGATTCACCTCCAAAGACTACTCAAGACTGTGGTCCTAATTTTAAAATTCACTGATAAACAAATGTTTAGTTCTATCTAAAAAATTTCCGTCTGTAACTCAACAAGCGAAAAGATTTTTGGAGACCTTCAAACAAAGAAAGCAGAAGATGTGTTTCAGGAAAAAGTGAAATAAAATATTTTCAGTTGAAGTAGTTCAAATGCTGAAAAAGTTTTAGAAGATGTTTACTGAAATAGAATTCTGCTTCTTTATAAGAAAAAATGATAATATACTTCTGTTTTTCTGTGTCGCAGTCAATTTGTGAATAATGCTTTTGCCAAGCAGAGAAACCTGGAAGTGGAAAAATTAATATAAAAATTAATTTATAAGTCTGATGTATGTGGTCATGCAGATGTTCATTATTGGCTCAATTGGGTATTTAGATTTTTTCTGGAGTTTGATTTAAGTGGACAGGAATTCCATTCAGCAATTATAGAGTACATTGTTTATTCTCAGTACTGTCTAATGGATAAAAATTACTGACTCTATTTACTTTTGGTTGATTCCTACTCTTTATTAAATCATAATAGGATAATAATAATTCCTGTTTTTCCTTCCTTTGTGATTATTATTTCCTTCTCAACCCTGTGTAGCAGGAGCTATCATGTGGCTTTTAGGCATATTCTTTAACTTAATATGAAAATACTTTTACATTGAGTGGGTGCCAAAAAGAGAGAAGGCTGTAGAGCACTATGCAAAAAATTGAGGGTTCCATCCCAAATCCATTTACTCCTAAGTACACAAATCATGTAAGAAAGGCCTCTCACTTGATTGTTTTTATCATTTGATGATCAAAATGTCTATCAACACAAGCAGGCACTGTTAAAAGAGTTGGAAACCTAAAGCTGTATTTGAATTTTTTTCAGTTTTGCTCTTTTGCAGAGAAGTCATTACTGTCCCTAGTTCTGCTGTGAAATCTTGCCGGTGACATTGCTATGCATAAAGTGATTTTTTAGGAATTCAGTTCTCTTATAATATATGTTAGTGTTAAGATTCAGACCATCTGTAAAACTGAAAGTGAAATCCTAGTGGAGTTATCGTGAGTATTTCTAAAGAAATATAGGGTAATTCAAACCATGTTTCCATATGTTTTAATGTACAAAAATCCTTTATAGACAGACCACAAGCTATTATACATAAATGCTTACTGTATTTTTAATATTGAAAATTATTCATTTAAAATATAGTATTGTTTTTGATTTAGAAGGATTTTTAAGTATGAAAATGGCAAAAAACTACCATTTTTAGTTGTTCTGTTAGAGACTAGATTGTGGCCTATAATTATAATTTTTTCTCTATATTGCTTTAAAATCTTAAGGTGTAATTCACAATGGAAGGGGCAAATGAAAAGTTGCTGCTTCTCTCTGAATCTTGTCACATCAAATTAAGTTTTAATCTATGATATTTACAAAATGTGAGAAGGCATTTGAGTTAGGCTGGGCTGAGTTCATAGACTAGTGGCAATATGTGAAAATACATAAAAGGCAAATTAAGTTGAGTTTCATTGTTCTGTCCCTGCATTTAATAAAAATAATTCAGTTTGCAAGAGTTGCTCAATTCATAAATCATGCAAAAAAATCAGAGTGAATGTTCAGACAAAAACCCTGCATATCATAGAGTATAAACTATACAGAGGTTTAGGAGCTTTTAGTAAAATTAAAAATTTTCACTTTGGGACTATTTCAGGAAGAAAGCAGTTCCAAATATTTTCAGAAGTGATGGGAATAAAAACTGAGCTCATCTCAATATTAAATGAATTTACAATTATTTTTTAAAACATAAGAGATGTCATTTTTTCATTTTAGTGTAATGCAGGTTTTTATTGTTGTTAATATATGTTATTGTGGTGGAAATTAATGTATTGTGAGATAAATCCCATATAATTAGAAGTTACATGCCCAGTTTAGACGACTACTTTTTCCAAAACACTTGATATGCTTTGACCATCTTGCTACAAGACTAGTCGTTTACATGGAGGGTTTTAAAAATCTCAGTTTCTATCTGCATCCATAGGTACCAGAACACATTAAGAAATACAGACCTTTTCTATCATTTGGCATCATGCAGGTTGAGAAACAAGCTTTTTGACATGATGGAGAACAATATTTTTATTAGCTTACTCAACAACACTTCTACTGAGAAAAAATGAGTTTAGTCCAATGTTATTTGCATAATAAGATTCCTTTATAGCAGTAGACAGAGTTTTCAGTCATCTTCAGCTGCGGTCAACAAAGCAGGATAGCAACGAGATATTGCTGCAAGTTCATGCTTTTAAGTAAATCCAGTGTCCTGATTACTTTATTTTTACTTTGGAAGTGTCTTCCCTTATGATGTCTGAGGTGTATCCATTTAGGAGAAAATAAAGCAAGTTAATGTCAAAGAACAATCTATGGAAGAAAGCCTTATTCCATGTTTTCTATCTTCTGTACAAATAATGTGTAGAAAAGCCTATTGAGTAAGCCAGGAATTGTTGCACCATTAGGATCATGTAATACATATAATTTCCAAAGGCACACTGCTGGGCTAATTCTTATAGGATATACTTCGTTTTTGGCAAGTGATCACTGTAGAAAGAATTGCCTTCTTCAGATGTCAGTATTATTAAAAAATACAGCTGTTTTGAGACTAACTAAAGTGAGAAAACAAGGTGCATGATAGGAAAAAGAAAAATAAGAAGTAAATAAAGGCAACACATAAATGGAAGCAAAAAGATTAATTTAGAAGAGACAAAATGGCTGATGAAAGAAGTTTTCTCTTCAACCTCTCTATCATTGAAAATATTAGCTGCCAGCCAAGTTGATGAAGTGAGTTATGCAGAAGACAGATAGCTGTTCTAGCTGTGTCTTGAATGAATACTGACTGCAGCGAGGCAGACTTCATTAGCAGCTCTGCTGACCTTTCTTCTATTCATGTAAATAGGATTTATGGCATCAGAAAAATGTAGATGAAGTGCCCTGAGTCATACACCAGCTCAAGTGGGTTTTTCCTGTAGCAGTCTCCCTTATTTTTGAACCCCAGAAAGAATTTACTTAGGAGAAAGAAAAAGAAATAACCAGGACAATTGAATTTATAAACTTAGTGATGCAGTAGATAATTGAAATGAGCAGAAGAGAAAAGTGGTTTTAAAAGGCAACAATGTTTCACTTAGATGTGAAGTAAAAACAACCTGTTTTCTTATATTTTTTTGGTAAGCCTAATGACCTGGAAAAACAGTTTAAGTCCACCCTATGAAGAGGGCTTTTTGTTTCCCAAATACACTGTAATTTTAGAGATCCCCCAATTACTTTCCTAAGGCATCTCTGTATGAGATACACTAAATCACTATAAATTCTACTAAAAATAAATGGCCATCTTCCTTTAATAATCTCCCATGATATGAAATTCAGCTAGGTTCTTTAAGTCACCTAGAAAAAGACAAGAAATCGCCAATATGCACTATGTAAGCACAGGCAGACATCGGCAGCTGTTGTTGCCATGCTCACTTACCTTGAATGGTCTTGGCTGCTGAAGTCCAGTCTCATAAATGGACACAGGCTACATTCATGCAAGGGAATTAAATAATACCACTTAAGGCATCTGAATTAAACATTTAAACACCAAAGGCATTCAGAACATCTCTCCTGCAAGGGGTGAACAACTGAGCAGATTCTGTGACGGATACTACTAGTTAGAAAAGTATTCAACTGCTCAAGCCCAGGCAGTGCTGGGAGGCTGTGCTCGTGTGGTGCCTACACCCCTGTGGGATTCACCTGGGTTCATCCCCTTTGGTTGACTTGGAGAGAAACTCACTTACCCGCTACTCAGGGGTGCATAATCAAAATAACATGGGTTATTTCTGTCGTAAAACTCTGTTTGAAGGAAAAATGAGAGGAAGGGATTAATGTGAATTTGATGTGTGAAGTCTAGTGGTCTTAAAGCAATCTGTGACCAAAGTCTGACAAAAGCCCTCACAGTTCATTAGCTCTTTGTAACAGCTAGCAGGAGAAGTTATAAGAAAAGTTTAAGGCTTTTAAAACAAACAAATGAACAAAACACCAAAAAACCAAAACAAAACAACTCACATTTTTATTGGATTTTTTTTTTTAATAAGGTTAATGATATTGAAGGATATAAATATATATAATTTTATTTTTATTTTACATTGGTTTAATATTACTGTAAAGCAAGATTTTCAGAATTTTCAGAATTTCCTGAAAGAAAATTAGGAATCAGTCAAGATTCCTAAAGTCTGCAATCTCAGTGCAGGGAAGATACAGTGAGATCTCTTCACACGGGATTGGCAGGCGAACATCTGGTGTGAAAGTCCAGTGCACCAAGTGCACAGCTTGAAGTTTACTGGTTGTTTTATTGAAGATGTGGATCACAGAAACAGCTTCATTCTTCAGGAAAAAAAAAAAAAAAAGAAAAAAAAAAGAGTATCAGCTAGTGAATCAAAGAGTTAGCAGAAGTCTCTTACCCCCCAAAAGATACAAACGTGGGGGGGGAGGGGGGGGGAGGAAGTTTTTAAACACTAGGAAAAGGATGTAATAAAAGTAGCACCTCTTTTCTAATGCAATTCCTATAAAACCTTTGGGAGATTGTAGAGAAATCAATAAAGATGATTACTGTGTTGCAAAGAACTGTCACCCTACTGAAGTCATTTTTTCACTGAGGTTCATATTAGGTCAAAAACACTTGAAAAGTACAAGCTAATCTTTTAAATCACTTTGCGATATGTGGTAACAATACTTATTATTTATTATGATTATCATATGATAGAGGATGTCTTAGAGAGACCTGGAAGTAAGATGCCATCATAGTCAATAGACTCGTTGGTACAATGATTCACTATATTGAAAGACTTTAAGATGATGTTAAATATTTTTCTAAAAGCTATAAAAATCTCCTCACAGATTCAAATCTTGATGCAGTTGCCTCAAATAAGCAGGTGGCCTGACTAGATGTTCCAAATGGTGCCTCCTATGAATTTCTTATTTACATATGTAAATTCCTAGGGTTCTTGTGAAAAAAGAATAAGAAAGAAGGTATGCTGAACTAGCATTGTACTTAAAGGGCAGGGAGAAAATAGGGTATGAATTTTGAGCATATGGAAAAGTCTGGAGAAATACTGAGAGCCAAGATGTTGAAAACAAAATTCATAAACTGCCAGTCATCTTAGCTTACTTTAAATTATGGATTTTAACTTTTTTTGTTTCAGTCTTCCTCATTTTCTGCTTTCTTAGCTAATGAAAAAAGAAGGAAATTTAGCACCTCCTTTCTCACTCTACTTCAGAAGTTATTCTTTTTAAATGTAATCTTGTTAGCTTTCTTTGTTTATTAAAAAAAAAAAAATAATAAATCATCATTATATTATACTAAATGCATCCTTATTTTTTATACTTCTTTTCCTATAAAACTTAAAACAGCTTGGAGTATGTGTGCCTACTTGTCTTTTGGAGCATGAGAAATTAAAATTAAAACAATATGTGCTATATATCTCTTACAAACAATACATACCTTCATCTCCAAAAACTCATTCATGAATGAGTATGGAAATGCATTAGTAAATACAGTGTAATTTTAATTAATACAAGGAAGAGGTTTATTTTCTCCCATACTTGTTGACTCAAGACAAAAATCTGCTAAAAACAGTCATTATAAGCCTTTAAAGTTATAATATCAATGATATCTCCAGTAAGCTATACACATTGACTTAAATGACCTCAGATGGATTTCTCAAAGTCTTTCTATATCGATCACAGTTATACCTAGATTATCAGTGAACTGATGAAAATAAAACATAGATTTAAATCTAGAACATCAGTTCTATCTGACATAAAGAATCTCTTATCAAAGTTGTCAACCAAGTAGTTCATGAGTGCTCAAACTCAAGAGGTAAATATATGCTGAGGTAAGAGGTTTTAGCATAGTGCAGTGTTCAGTACTCTTTTAGCATAAACAGTGTGTGTCTTATGTACACACTTATCTGACATGGTAGCCTATTGTTTATTTTCAGAAATTGATCCTAGTCTCTAGATTACAAATTTGAGATGGAAGCTTAGAGAAAAATTCTCATAATAAACCCAGTTACGTCCTCATTTCACTAAATTTAAAATACCTGAAGAATACATTTTTTCTTTGTCTTCCTTCTACCATATAACTTCTGTGACAGGTTTCCTTTGTGTTTCAAAAGATTGCAGACCTCCTTGCAGGGAAATTGCAATCAAACTTCGTCCCTACTTCTTGCATCTGGACAAGTACATTACTTAGGATCCAGGACTTATAAGATGCAGTTTTACACAAAGTGATGCAGATATCCTTCTACTATCAACTGATGCCAAAGTGAAAAGCAAAAAGGTGTGACAGTGAATATGATCCTTGGTCTTTGATTTAGCCTTTTCATTAAGGTTTAGGATTCTTTCAGTTAACACAGAAAGAAACCTCACAAAAGCCATGAGCTTTAAGGAATGATTATACTGAATTTGGAAACTCCTAAATGGAAAGTATTATGACAGAGCCACACACTGTTTATTATAATTGCCTGTTTTGCCATTAGACCACTGGCAAAACCAGGTGCTACATACACTTATTTTATTATTAATCACTTTAGTTTCATTGAAGTATTTTGTTCAAACTTTGGCTTAATTGTATTTTATCCATCTCAGGAGATTTATTTTCCATGTTGGCACCATCTCTGGCACTGTAGCACTGATGATATTTTACAAGTGACACAATATGGAGACCTACTGAAAGAGAAGATGAACGTAATGGCTGTACACAAAAACTCAAGAAAATTATGCACACTGAAAGATTAAAAGAAAGATGAGTAATAAAATGAACTTGGTTTTTAAATTAGCAAATCATCAGCCAAGCAAGGTTCTTATTTAAAAGAGCAGTAGCCTTCACAGAGGTGATATAAGAATTAATGAAAGATTCAATGAGACATAAGAAATTCAAGAATTTCTGTAATTTGCTGGCATCATTAAGTTGAAGGCCTCACACGGATGAATGATTAGAATATTGTACTTTGAAAACAAAATATCTTGAGAGCGTAAGTTCTCAAGAATTAAAAGAAAATGAAGAATTAACCAGAAGAAGGTAAATTTATTCTGCTGTATGTGGGAACTTCTTAGTTGGAATAAAGTAATAAGAGATTAACTGTATTAACTGGTCACAACATGACCATAACTTACCTGTGTGATTTTAGAGTACAACAAGGTCTGAGGAGTTGGTAGTCCATCTTATGTGGATAAAATTAGATTCCTTAGTCTTGCAAGACAAAAGCTGAAAAAGAAAGTAATTGTTGTCTGTTATGTATATCAGAGGTATAAAACCAAAGGTAGTTATCTTTTTAAACCAAGGCCAAATATCATCACAGAAATAAATGAGCCTATAATGATAATAAATACATTAAGGAAGGAAATCAGAAAGTGATAAATAACCATTAGAACAATAATGTTTTGCAATATTAAGTATGACTATTTTTAAGATATAAATGTCTAAGTACTGTGAAGTAGATATCTGCAATAACAGGCACCTCTGTCAATGACAGAGGATAGTACAGTCAATGATACAGATCTCTTTCAGTCCTACAGTTCTGGGTGTGGGTTCCTGTTTTCAACATATCTGAACTAATTTGTAAAGCTATTTAAAAATACAGAGTATTCAGATCTTTGCACTGAATCAGACTTCCCAAGCACATGCCAAAATAGAAACTACATCTTGGAACACAAAATTATTTTATTTTATCTTTATTTATTTTTTCAGCAGGTATTAGTATGTATACAGGTGGTGGTTTGGGTGGATTCACCCTTTTGCTTGTAGCTTGCAGCCAAACACAGCCTGCTCTATCACCCTCCCCCCCCTCACCCAGGGAGCAGGGGAGAGAATTTGGAAAGAAGGGCAAGGACTCACGGGTTGAGATAAAAACTATTTACTAATTAAAATAAAATGATAATGATAATAACAGTGATAACAGACTATACAAATCAATGATACACAGTGCTCACCGCCCACTGACCAATTCCCGGCCTGTACCAGCTAACGATCCTGGAGCCTATGGTCCCAAACCGAAAACCCTGAAGCGTGATCCCAAGCGATCCCTGAGAGAATGCCTCCCGTCTTCTGGTCACCCCTGGTTAATATACTGACATGACGTGATATGATATGGAATATTTCATTGGCACAGCCAAATGCCAGTTTTGGGTTTTGCTCTTCACTGCACTTTTCTCCCCAGTCCTAGTGTAGCTGTGAAGCAGACAAACACGGTGGCCTTGAGCTCCAGCAGCAACTAAAAACACCAGTACTGTTATCATTGTTCTTCTCATACTAAGTCTGAACTGAAACACTGAAAGTAAAATACAGCTATTCTAATTACTAAAAAGAAAATTAAGTCTATCCTAGCAAAACCAGGACAATACATTATAATTTTCATGCAGCTAATATTCTGAAGTAGTTAACTATGTATCGTAAATCAAGCAAATTATTTGGTATGTAGTAACACCAAAATGTTTTGATTGACAAAGCATGCAAGTAGTAATTTAATTTGAAAAAAATCATAGAAAAAATATTTATTGGATAATAGGACAAAAGATATTGTGTTCTAAAATTTAGCATATTACTATAGATTTTTGCAGTCCTAGATGGTGTAGGTAGTTGTGAATCTGTCTAGCTATAAATAGATAGAGATTTCTGGTTCTGTAGCTCTCAAGGTAACTCAACGAATGTTAGGGTCAACAGAATGCACACATATGGTACTTATAAACTAAGTTTATTTTACTATATGTGATTTTACTTGTGTTTAGACTTCCTAGAACTCATGTATTCTTCCTTTTCAATTACTGAAGGCAATTTAATAATTCTGTCTTCTAAACAAAGAACAGTTATTGCTCAAAAGCCAAAGAATTTCTCTGATAACCTTAAAGCAGGATATAATGGCTAAAGAAGTTAATCCAAAAATTTTACTATGGGAATCTAGATCATTTTCTGAACTTCATTTTGTGCCATGTGGAAGACCAAAAGGTACACTAAAACTTGTGTTGAATGTGATTAATGCTTAATTCTAGTAAATTTAAAATCCATGTGATCAACAACTTTCAGCCTATTGTGTATCCCTAGCATTGGTCTTTCTACCTCATATACTAAAAAGGACTATTTAAATTATTTTTTCAGAATATCCCCTAAATTATTTTCTGTGTTATATAATCATGCAGTAACACAGGTTTTCAGAGTTGTGTGGACTGATGTGAAAAATTAACCCATTAGTATTTTGTATGCCAAAATAGTAACAGAAGACTCTCATTTGTTGACCATTCCTTTATAAAAGAAGCAGTTTCTACCATGTCATATCAGACTAGGAGAATATTCTAGACATTTTTTATAATAGACACTATTATAAAAAATAATAATGAAAAAAAACCCAACTTCTAAATATTTCATTAGGACAGGGGAATGTAGCCAAAATTATGAATCATAAATCCAGACATCCACAGTTGTATACACTATTTCTGTTTGTAGAATGCTTGAGACATGCAAAATGAATGAAAAATGTAAACTGAAGAGCTCCAGATGAGAATAGACCCTTCAAAAAAAATTCATTTGCACCGTCATATCTGGGAAATTCACATTCATAGAAAACTTGTTGCACATGAGCAATCTCCTATGGTAACTGAATGCCTATGTTAGTTTTCAGCTTTTCTTTTTGCTACCAGAAAGTTTCTGTTTGTCCTGGTTTTTAGCTGAAACAGAGCTGGTTTTCTTTTTCAGTAGTTAGAATAGTGCTTGGTTTATGTTTTTAGAAATGCAATCCTTAAGGAAGGTCAGGCTTTCAAGAGCAGAAACCTGTCAAAGCAGGTCATGGGTGAGACAGCCTTAGCAATGCTTCTTAAAAGGATTTTGGCTCCACAAATGCATAAGAGATTACAAAAAAGCAATGTGACATTTTAGAATTTACCTCAAATCCTCTCTTCAGCAGTTTGTTCCCAGTCGCCTTAGCAGGTCGCCTTATTTACACTATTCCTGTGTAATTCCTCCCAGTGACTAACTCCATCTAGAACATGTTCTCAGTATTTCCCAAGACAGTCACAGTGCACTCCTTTGGAGATATTTGACTTCAAGGCACTGGAAAATTCCAGCATCACATACCAGATATAGCCATGAGGTTTACGTTTACTGTAAGAAACAAAACGTTCTGTCTTTTCTTTACGGTGATTCAGAAGTTCGTGATTGTTCTTGTTGCATACCTTTTTCTCAAGAGCAAAGAAATCCATCTTTCTTGACAACCTCATAATTCCTGAATTTTTTCTGTCAGATGTTTTCAGATATTTTTAACTTTTTGTTATTCCATTGCCATTTAGACACTTTGTATATGATTCAACTGCAATTCCTTTATAATTTAGGCAATATAAAATTTCTGTGTTGACTCCTAGAGGAATGGTTCTCTGCTAGTTATTTGCACAGATGTCATTCTTGCTTTCTGCTATTTTTCTTTCCCCCCCCAAATATCTAGTTGCAGCATGTATACATGCTCACAGTCTTCTTTGGTGGATGACCATCTCTGGATGAATTTATCACAACAGCTTATTATTGAAGCATTTATTATAAAACCTTCCTTTTCTTGTTTGTTCATTAAACTATCAGATTAATTATGTTAAATTTAATTCAAAGGAAAAAAGGCATTCTACTCTTTC
>NW_010304234.1:0-7407 GCF_000700745.2 Antrostomus carolinensis | reverse complement strand
TCTTTCCAAAAATGATTCAGAACCTGTAGATGATTTCAGCAGAAGAGAATATCTATGTACTAATAAAAGCCTTTGTACATCTACTATCACGTATATGATGATGAGATCCATATGAGATAAGACAGCAGAAAGAGGGAAGCTGTAAACTGAAGAACAAACATAAAAAGGATTGGTACTTCTGAGAATGGAAAAATCTGAAAAAGCAGCTTAAGTCACAAAAGCTGAATATACTGTTTCTCAATAACAAAAATTATACAGATATCCTTTGATAAAAGATAAGATTACTTGTATTAATAAAGAACTCTTTTGAAATAATGATTGCAGTGTGATCAACTTCCACATAAACTAGAGAGCAAAATATCAGCTGCTAAGTTACAGATAAAAAGTGGGAAGAAAATGAAAAGGCAGATGGTGTGGTTATCACTTAAAAAAAAAAATTAAAAATATCCTGCTCCTAGTAAGAGCATCTAATTCAAAACAAAAATTAAAAATCCTACCAGAGCCAGTAAACAGTAAACTAAGGCAAAGAATTGTGGGAGTTATGGCACTTGGCATCTCAAAAATAAGTGTCCTACTTACAGCAATGTCTGCAGATCTGCAATACAGACAGGCACGATGCAAAATTACGCAAAACAGATAAAGTGCATATAGTCACAGAAATCTAATTTGAAGCTGTAATTATGGCAGGAGAGGAGCCACCTATGCAAACTATGCCCCGTGCCAACACTGAAGATAAAAAGCGAAGCTCTCTTACAGGTAAACTTCAGATAGAAATCCTATGCTCCTGTCAGAAGGTGTCTACCATAATAATCAAGTATAATCCCAGGAAGTGGGAGAACAACCAAAACAACAACAAAAGTTTGAAAATACGACCACAAATATTCAGCTTAAATCGTCTTTAGGATAGTCAGCCTAGGGATATGATGAAAACCTAATTATGTGGAACTGGACAAAGTCCTAGACAGTGTAATATAGAGGAAAATTATTGTGCTGACATAAGAGAGAAATGGATGATCTAATAATAATGTAAAATTTTACAGGCACGGGACACCATCACCACCTGAAAGATCAAGGTAGCTGGGAACAAAGTGGAATCATGCCTGGTATGTAAGCTTTTGGGAGGACTGTGACTTCTGCTTTTCCATTTTCATATAGGGAAAAGGGAAGACAAATAAAGGACACTAAAAATGCCAGCTCTTGCAGGTGTGGAACATCAGGAGCTGAGACCAGTCATTCTGTAGCAGGGGATTACAGAGAAGGCAGCGTGAGACAGGGCTGACGTGTAACTCTGTGGACACTTTAAAAGGTTCAGTCATCCTACAGGGCCCATAATGGATGCCACTATAATTACAGCTCCTCCTCAGATTATGCCAAGGACAAAAGCAGGAGAAAGCTCAATATCCTAGCAACTGCTCCTTGCGGGGTCTATGCAGACCTGTGAAACTCACCTTGGAGGAATCTCATCTTCATACTTTTTATTCCACCTTTTTTATATCCAATATTTGTAATATGGGTAAAGACTGTCTTTCACTGTGTGGATGTCTTGTGTGAAGTTCAACAGGGTCCAAACTCTGAGCCAAAATCTCTAGAAAATTTTCATTATCTGAGAAAAATGTAATCTTATCTACAGTATGTTAAAGAAAAGCAGTCTTTTAAATGAAAACTGACAAAACCAGAGCATTATTATTTCTGAAATACTAAACAGAACCTGAAAATGAGATATTTTTTTTCCCTAGAATTTAATCATGAATTTAAGAATTTCCTTTTCAGGTTAAGAGGTGTGTATCTTACATGCCTTCTACATGGTGGACTTGACAACTCTATATTATATTCACGACTCCATTGTTAATCCAGAATGGTTTGTTGGCCAATGCCCAGTGATAAAAACTTTCACTAACTTATTTATTTTTAATCTTTATTGCAGGAAGGAAAATATATAAAATATTTTATTCCTTCTTGTGGTGGTTTAACCCACAGGTAGACCATTTGGTCCTGCACTCACTTCCCCCACCCAGTAAGATGGGAAGGGAAAAAGGGTCTGTCCTGGTTTTTAGCTGAAATAGAACTGTGTTTCTTTTTCAATAGCTAGAATTGTGCTGTGTTTTGCTCTCAGCCTGAGATTTGCTTTGAGAGAGACACTGATAACCTACCAGTGTTTACATTTTTGTCACTGGAAGTGAAGGACTTTGTGTTCTGTTAATCTACAAGCACAAGATTTAAGGGGGGAGAATATTTAAATTAATAAACTTAATTGACAGTTAAATATGCCAATGGGGTATTCCATATCATATCATGAGATGCCCAGTATATTAGTGAGAGTCTCTTCCTCTTTCAGCTCTCTCTGGCTTTTGCTTGAGCTCTCGCTCTTTCGGGATTGCGGTTTCGGTTCGGGATTGTCGCTCCTCCGGGATCAGGCCGGGTTCGTTCAGCGGGTGTCATTGGGTGTCACTCCTTTGCATATTTTTTTACTGTTAACATTATCATTCTTATTTAAATATTAGTATTATTTTAAGTTTTTCTCTATATTATTAAACTGTTCTTATCTCAACCTACAAGCCTCCTTATCCTTGCCCCCAATCCTCTCCCCTATCCCCTTGGGGTGGGGGGAAGTGGGTGAACAGCTGTGTTTGCTGCTAGCCAAGGGCTAGCCCAGTGAAACTGTCACAGGGTCACAGATTAGGATGAGGACAGGGATGGCTGACTCATCAGTTACGGCCATGGGCAAAACAGACTCAACTTGGGGAAGAAAAATCAATTTAATTCATTACCAAACATCCAAATAGCACAGTGAGACATAACATCCACATCTTAAGACACTTTCCCCGACCCCTCCCTTCTTCCTGGGTTCAAAACACTTTGCTCCTGATTTCTCTACCTTCTCCCCCCCGCCAGCTGCACAGGGGGCAAGGAATGGGGTTGCAGTCAATTCACCGTTGCCGCTATGGAAGTTCAGGAACAAGATGTTCCAAAGGGAGCTTCCCATGGAGTCACGGACCTCTTTGGTCTCAGCTCCCGGTTCTGGCATGGGGACTTCCACAGGCTGCAGACGGGTCTCCAGTCCAGCACACCTCCTTTCCCCCCAACTCTGGGGGTCCACCCCCACTCTGTTGTTGAGCGTCTTTTGGGGTCTCAATGCAGTCACACCTGTCCTCAGGCTCAGCTTTCTGCTCCAGTGTGGAGTGTTCCACAGCCTACATGTGGGTATCCGCTCCACCATTGAACCTCTGTGGGCTTCAGGGGACCTCCTTTGCCTTCTCCTGCTCCACTTGGTTGAACTGGGTGTCTGAGGTTCTCTGTCCTCCCCCTCCTCCTCCTTCCTCCTGGCAACAAAGCTCTCTGTTTAGGCTGGTGGTCATCTTTTGTTCAGGTCAATGGCTTGTCCTCCAGGTTCTCTTCACCTTCTTTTTGAGACAGTCCTTCCCCTCACAAATATGGATTCACAGAAGTGTTTCTCTATTTCTAATTTGCTCAGCCTGGGATGGGGGGTATGCCTATCCTGGTTTTTGCTAGCATAGGTTTAATTTTCTTCTTAGTATCTAGAAAGCACTGTGCTTTGGTTTTAGTGGGGATTGTTATGAGAAGAATGCTGATAAGGTACAAGGACCTGGTGTTTGGGTAGTTTGCAAGTGCAGAGGACTGGGGGGGGAAGTTAGCAAAACCGAGAACTGACAGTTGGATATGCCAATAAGATTTTCCATATCATATTATGTCATGTTAATTATATTAACCAGGCCTGACCAGAAAAAATGGGGGATTCTCTCAGGAATCACTTGGGCTTGCTTTTCCAGGTTTGCAATTTCAGTTTTGGGGTTCCTTTACGCTTCTCCGGGATCATTATCAGTGGGTAGTGAGCAATTGTACTCTGCATCACTCATAAATATATGTATAGTTGTTATCAGTATTATTATTAGTAGTAGTATTTTAATTTTATTTTACTCTAATTATTAAATTGTTCTTATCTCAACCTACAAGTCTCCTTACTTTTAACCCTCCAGTTCTCTCCCCAGTTCCCTGGGTGAGGGTGGGAATATGGTGAGGAAAAGTGGGGGAGCTGCAAGTGGCTATGTCTTGTTTGGCTGCCAGCTAAGGTAAACTATCACAATGCCTTAGAACCAGCATAGCTTTTGCAAAGCTTCTCACAAGGTGGCCCCATCCTCCATTACCAAAAACAGCCCTCCCCCCCCCCGGCCTACAAACCCAACACACTTCTTAGGAGGTATTAAAAAATGTAATCAGTGGAAACTTCCAGTCTGCTATGAACAAAAGTATGATGTAAAACTAAGGCATTCATAGCTTATGATATGCTTTTATAAAGCCTGAAGTACACAACTAATTCCATTAGAAAATAATGAAAATATATGTATTTGTTCTTATTCTAACCTCCTATTTGCTGTTCTTCAGCAAATATGATTTGCTGTTCTTCATTGATTGTACTTTTATCCAAATGTAATATTATACTCTAGTGGTTCAAATTTGAACTCTTAAATACAGAATTCTGTTTCTTAATAATCTCTTTCTTTTAACATCTATATTTTTCTCTCACTGATCTCACAGTATATCTGGATTGTTCTTATAGAATCATAGAATGGTTTAGGTTAGAAAGGACCTTTAAAGGTCATCCAGTCCAACCCCTCCTGCAGTGAGTAGGGACATCTACTAGATCCAACTGCTCAGAGTCCCATCCAACCTGACCTTGAATATTTCCAGGGATGGAGTTTCTACCACCTTTCCGGGCAACCTGTTCCTGTGTTTCACCACTCTCACTGTAAAAAAATGTTTTCGTTATATCTAATCTAAATGTACCCTCTTTTAGTTTAAAACCATTTCCACTTGTCCTATTGCTACAGACCCTACAACAAAAGTTTGTCCCCATCTTTATTATAGGCCCTCTTCAATAAGATCTTCCCAGAGATTTCTCTTCTCCAGGCTGAAAAACCCCAACTCTCTCAGTCTTTCTTCATAGGAGAGGTGTTCCAGCCCTCTGATCATTTTTGTGGCCTTCCTCTGGACCCACTCCAACAGGTCTTGAATCACCTCCCTGTCTTTCATGTGCCTTAACATAGCTTCTAGAAGGATCTTTTCCATGACCTTCTCAGTCATAGAAATGAGGCTGACAGGTCAGAAGTTCCCATGCTCCTCCTTTCTACCGTCTTTAAAAATGGGTACAATGTTTCCATTTTTCCAGTCACCAGGGACTTCAGCTGGCTGTCATGGCTTTTCCAATATCATGTACAGTGGCTTGGCAACTACATCAGCCAATTCCCTCAGGTCTCTGGGATCCATCTAGTAAGGTCCCATAGAGTCATGTATGTTCAGGTTCTTCAGATGGTCATGAATGTGATCTTCTCTTTCAACGAGAGGGACTTTACTCCCCCACTCCCTGCCTTGTGGACTATCCACTTGAGAGGTATGGAAGGAGAATTTACCAGTAAAGACTGAGGCAAAAAGGTTGTTGAGTACCTTGGTCTTCTTGTTAGTATCAGTTTAGAAAATATTATACCTGGGTTTCCCACCTTGTGAGTGAGTGTTTTTATACAAAAAGTACTATTAATGCCACAGCTTTCTTCCATGAACTTAAATAAATATAACAATGGAAGTACAAGATATGTAGCTTCCATTGTTATTAAGTGCTTGTGTTCAGAGAGCATTTATTACACTGAGTGCCTGTAGTCTCCACTTAATTATGGAATCCAAATTAGATTCTGATGGAACACAAGCAGTGAGCATATAGAATCACAGAATCTTTTGGTTGGAAAAGCCCTTTGAGATCATAAAATCCAACCATAACTATCCACTACTAAACTATATCTCCGAGCACCTCATCTACCCATCTTTTAAATACCTCCAGGGATGGTAACTCAACTGCCACACTAGGCAGCCTTTTCCATTGTCTGATAACCCTTTCAGTGAAGAATTTTTTCCTGACATCCAATCTAAATCTCCCTTGGTGCAACTTGAGGCTATTTCCTTTTGTTCTATCACTAGTTACCTGGAAGAAAAGTCACATACCTGCCTTGCTACAACCTCCTTTCTGGTAGTTGTAGACAGTGATAAGGTCTCCTCTCAGCCTCATCTTCTCTAGACTACACAACCACAGTTCCCTCAGCCGCTCCTCATAAGGCTCATTCTCCAGTCCCTTCACCAGCTTCATTGCCCTTCTGTGGACACACTCCAGTGCCTCAATGTCCTTCTTGTAATGAAGGGACCAAAACTGGACACAGTATTCAAGATACGGTCTCAACAATGCTGAGTATAGGGGAAGGATGACTTCCCTGGTCCTGCTGGCCTCACTGTTTCTCATACAGGCCAGGATGCTGTTGGCCTTCTTGGTCACCTGAGCACACTGATGGCTTATATTCATCCAGCTGTCAACCATCACCCCCAGGCCCTTTTCTGCCAGACAGAATGCCAGCCACTCTTCCCTAAGCCTGTAGTGTTGCATGGGGTTGTTGTGACCCAGGCACAGGACCCAGCACTTAGCCTTTGTTGAACCTCATATGGTTGATTGCAGCCCATTGATCCAATCAGCAGAAATCTAGACATGCAGAAATATTTAAATTAAGATAACTAAATGTACATCCCTCTGGTTCTGACAGAAGCTGAGCAGAGAATTTAATAATCATAACTTTTGTTCTAGGCCTCTCAGTACTGTCTGTGATCCTTTTTTGGTCCCACCCCTAAATGTAGGCTTTCAACAGATATTCTTTCTGGAATAACATGGAAAAACAGCACTGTATATGTTGCAGTGCCATGTACCAGACTGAGACATGATGTATCAATTTTCAATACATTACATTCATTGAAAAAAACATGGAAAAGGTATACAAAATATAAATAAAAGTTATAAAAAGATAAAATAAGGTACCTATGTACTTGAGGGTAAAAATATGTTCCTTCTCACCTTTATATATCTAAAATTATATGACTAAATTTGAATTTATTCTGTTTTCCTTTGTAGTTAATGGAGAGCAATGAAGGCATCCAGAAGGTCCATCTTGGCTCATGTTTGATATGTATTTTAGGATAAAATTAATCATCTTCTGCAAGTATCTCTTGTGCCTGTGATTTTAAATGTGTTACCAGCTTAGACTCAAGTAATTCAAAGTTAAACATCCCAATATGGACATAATAATCACAGAATCACAGAATGGTAGGGGTTGGAAAGGACCTCAGTAGATCATCTCATCCAACCCCCCTGTCAAAACAGGTTCCCTACAACAGGTTACACAGGAAAGTGTCCAGGCAGGTTTTGAACATCTCCAGAGATGGAGACTCCTCAACCTCTTTGGGCAGCCTGTTCCAGTGCTCCATCAGCCTCACAGTAAAGAAGTTTTTCCTTAAGTTTATATGGAATTTCCGGTGTTCCGTTTTTTCCCCATTGCCCCTTATGATGTCCCCAGCCACTGG
>NW_010304233.1:3330-5263 GCF_000700745.2 Antrostomus carolinensis | reverse complement strand
CAGGGGTAAAATGCTGTAATTATCTTTGCATAAGGTGCTTCTAGGCTGACCATAGCCTGCAGATGCACCTTTGGCACAGGAATGGCTGGTTGATGAAAGGGTGTATGCCCTGGCCCAGGCAAGAATTGTACATGTAGCACAGATAGAATATTTCTTGTTAGATAATCTCATGCTCTGACTTTCTGTCACCTGTTGTCTTCCAAACTGAATCATGCTTGATTAGCAGATGTCCAGAAGGTCACAAGATGTTGGCTCCGCTTCCTTGTTTCTCTCTGCTGACTTAAAGGAGCAGTGCATTTCAACGAAGCTGAGTGAGGAAGAACCACCACAACATTTATAAACCATATATGGTTCAAAAAATTCAGAAGAGAGGAAAACATGTTATTTTTAGTAGTACAAGAGCTAGAGGTTGTCCAGTGAGATCCAGTACTGAGTGTCAAACAAGACTTGTTGTCTAAGCAGATTGCTGGTGAGTTGCTATAGGTTGTCATAGTGATGAAAAGTGTGAATGAGTAGAAAGGCTAAAGGTAGACTTAGGACAGATTTGTTTTGGTTTGGTTTTTGGTTTTGTTTTTTCTGTCCTTTTGTATCTGAGATCCACTACCTCAGTCTTTGAAATTTCCTACTCTGCTGATTGCTGAAAGCTTGAACAGAGATGCTTGCAAAGAGTGTTTGTCCTGTACTTACCCTACTGTGTGCTCTTTAAGTGCCTTTACACCTCGAAGGAGGAGAAATGAGGAGCAGCTGATGTTGGGAACAGTGGATCTAAAGCCATCAGACATGGCTTTCAGGATATGCAAGCCAGCTCTTGAGCCTCCCCTTGTTCTTTTGTCATTTACCAGAATGACCCATCAATATAATCTCCAAACCCACACTCTTCCCCACACACTCTTCTCCTTCCACCCACCTCCACTCTCCCAGAAAAACCCCGTGGCTGTGTAAGAGCAGAGCTGTGTGTGTGAGAGAGGGTAGCAGTTTAACTGTGTCCTTTTAAATGTTAAATGTCAAACCTGTTGTTTTTAGAAGGAAGTTAAAAGTAGTTTCAAAAGCTATACCTGCTCTACAGGTGAAAACTCATCTTTGCAAATGTTTTGTGTGGAATTTCCTGCTTACATCCTATTCAGGACTTTAGCTGGACAGAGGAGAGGTAGAGCGAGGTTTTCACTAATACTGAAAAATATACGAAGTGTAGAAGCGTGAGGTGCACTTTCCAGCTCTCTAGTTATAGATTTTTGGGTTTGTTCTTTTAACCCGGTATGGATTACATTAGGACGCAGGACTGAGGCAATCAATTGACTCAACATAAGGATTTTTGTTCCCTTTTAAACTTGGGACAGAACCTCTAGGCCTTGTCTTGAACTGATTTCCTAGAATTAGTTCTCAAAATCCAGAGTTAGCCCAAAACAAGTCTTTTAAATAAAAGCATAATGACTGTATTTAAGACCCTGACCAATTATATAGATGTCACCTACCCTGCTTTTCTCTCCTGGTGACCAAATAGTGGATTCTGACACTGTAACATTAGTGGTAAGTAATTACCGTGAGGTCCCTTGTGAGAGCAGGGCTATTACATGCTTCTGCCTTTTTTTTTTTCTTTTGAGTAAAATAAAAATTGGCTCTGCAGGTCACTTGACCATGCAGATTAATTTTGTAGAGTACGGTTCTTCAGTTGGTGAAGCTAAGCGTGTTGGGTTCCCATGTCTGTCTATCACACCTTGGGTAGGCTGACTATTCGAAAGTACACTGGCTAAAATAAGTTTTAAAAGTAAAAACTTTGGTTTGGGGAACAAAATATTACCCAAAACAGCAAAATCTTGCGTAGCATCTTAATTCCTTGAAGTTGCTGTCAAGTGCATTACCAGCAGGATGGTGAACACACTTGTCAATAAATACTTTTTTTTCTTTTTTAAAAGGAAAGGGAGTTTGTATGCTA
>NW_010304233.1:0-3301 GCF_000700745.2 Antrostomus carolinensis | reverse complement strand
CTGCTGTTGATATAGCCCTCTTTTTTTCAACAGGTTTGACAGTTCAGCGATCAGAATTACATTCTTGATCAAACTCCTACCATTAACTTGCAACCAAGCAATCAGACAATGCCAGCTTTGTGACTCAAACCAGTAAGATTTCTTCCTGCACCTTCCCGTCTTCCTCCCCACTTGCAGTTTGGATAACGAGCATCAAAAAAGGAAGCCTAATTCGGCAGTTGCGCAGTAGTAGAGTAACTCAAAACTTGGAGAGGAAAAGAAAACACACAGAGAGGGGGTCCCGTTGAATTAATGCAAGTCCTTTGTCAATTACGCAATTACTTAAGTAGAAGATGATCCACAGGTTTCTCTTTAGAATGAGCAGGTCTTTCCTCTATTGTCAGATCAGTGTGATTGACTACACTCTTCCCCCAACAAATACTTTATTCAACGTCCCCAAGTTCCCCTTGCAAGTTGCTTTTCCCACTCTGTGCTTGGCTTGTTGAAATCCAGCAGCTCTGTTCATCGATGTGATTCTGTAATTCAACCAGTCTCATTTAAAGCAGATCTTTCAGCCCTGCCTTCTGTTTTGTGGATACCTTTTCACTAGCACTGTCCATCTTTCTCACTGTGAAGGGGTGTTGGTGAAAAATCTGACAGTGTTAGAATTCATCACTGATCATTGCTGGCATTGGTTATGTCTTGCTCTTCAGTTTCATCTCAGGAAGCTTTTCTCTCTGCTTTCAGGCCAAGGAGTGTGGTCAGATGCAGAACAAATGGCTCATGATAAACATTCAGAACGTGCAAGATTTTGCCTGTCAATGTCTCAACCGCGATGTGTGGAGCAATGAGGCTGTGAAGAACATAATCCGGGAACATTTCATTTTTTGGCAGGTGAGAAATTTAATGAGGCTGTGTGGGTAACTTGGTGTCCTGGTAGATGAGGCAGTGAAAAAAATTGACTTCTTTGAATAAGAAGTTGCAATTCTCTTGGTGAACTTAGAGAAAAGGTGCAGTAGTTCATGGAGATGTAGTTTATGGGTGTAGATGTAGTTCATGGATATGGATTTGAATGCATAAACCACCTTTCACTTGTGCATTCAAGATGTTACCACGTAGCTTCTACTACATGGAGTGTTAGAGGTGTCTATCAGCTTGTCAGAGTTACTGAGAACTCTATGTACCATTTGTACCATATACTGTAAAATAGAGAAAAACTTTTTACATTTTCAAGATACAGTTTGTGTTACCTCTCCACCCAGTAATTTGCTTCCATTGTGATATTTTGTAGGTATACCATGACAGTGAGGAAGGACAGAGGTACATACAGTTTTATAAATTAGCAGACTTCCCTTACGTCTCCATCCTGGATCCCAGGACAGGTAAGAAAAAGTGACAGTTGGTTGCCTCCTCTGGTGAGAAGGACTGGCAGTTGGAGGCTAGAATGCCATCAGCTGAAGAATTTAGTTTACATTGTTCTGCTCTCTGAGAGACCTTGTTGTCCCTGAAGAAGTAAAGCAGTATGTTTTAGAGGAACTAAGGGAATAAAATTCCCAAGATTGGCTGGAATTTTGTGTACCTGGTTATCGTACTTGGTATAGCTGAGCGAGTAGTTTGCTTAGAGAGTGAAATTGGTATCACTTGGTAGTTAAATTATGAAATTGAGGGGTTTAAGTGTCCTAAAAGCTACTTGAAAATCTTGTGATGAATAAACTACAGTATTTGTAAGCATGACATGAATCTACTTCCTGCTCCTTGCACAGTAGCTTTGTGAGGCTCAGAGATGACTTATTAAATTGCATCTTAAATTTTGAAAGACCATTTTGGCTTTGGGTTCTTTGTTTGTTTTGGTTTGTTTTTTTTAACTGAAGGATCAAACTTCTACCTCTTCTTCCAGCTCTTATGAAATAGATACTTTTTTTTTTTTTGTATCCCAACACCCTTTCTTTTTTTATCATACAATGCCACTGTATTAATTGTCTGGTCTCCTGCTTCTCAGAATTGAACTAATAGTGTCTGTAATCAGAGCTGAGATTTCTTACTATTTGACTTAAACCACCTGAAAACTTTTTTTTTAAATGTTGGAACTGAAGTTAGGTTACTCTTCTTAGCACTTTATTTATGGAAACAAATGCTCTTTGCCAAGGTGTAGAATCAAAGCAGGCAAGAATGTAGAAATGCTTCTTCATAAATTTATGGTTTGGCTTTTTTCTGTTTTGATGCCTAATTCACCATTCTGTGTGCACATTCCCATAGATAAAAAGAAAAGAACAGAAATAAACAGGATCTGTATTTATGTCTGTCCATGATTGAAACTTTTTCAAGGGGGTGGAAAAGGAAGCTTTGTAATTATCAGGTGGTAGCCTGTAGGAAGCTGCAGTTCCACAAATATGGGCTCTTGCAGAGTCCACATGCAGCAGTGAATTGGTGTGTTTGACTGCTAAGCTGCAATCTTTTGCTGAAATTGTTTCATGGCACCTTTTGTTCCCTAGGCCAGAAACTAGTAGAGTGGCACCAGCTAGATGTGACTTCTTTCTTGGACCAAGTAACCGGGTTCCTGGGTGAGCATGGACAACTGGATGGCCATTCTACCAGCCCTCCCCAAAAATGCTCTCGTTCAGTAAGTATGATGCCCTTTAGAAGGACTAGACAAACCTGAAAGAACATGCTAGCCTGTCTTTATCGAGCTGTATTGATTTCCCACTGTGATGGTTTCACCCACAGGTCAGACTATACAGTCTTGCACTCACTCCCCCCCACCCAGTGAGCTGGGGAGAGAAACACAACAAAGTGGTCACGAATTAGGATGAGGACAGGGAGGACTCACTCACCAGTTATGGTCACGGGCAAAACAGATGCGACTTGGGGAAGAAAAATCAATTTAATTAGTTCCCAATCAATCCGAGTAGCACAGTGAGACAGGACAACCACATCCTACAACACCTTCCCCCGCCCCTCCCTTCTTCCCGGGCTCAAATCACTTTGCTCCCCATTTCTCTACCTTCTCCCCAGCAGCACAGGGGGCAGGGAATGGGGGTTGCAGTCAGTTCATCTCTGCTGCTCTTCCTGGCATGAGATTCCTCCCGTGGGCTGCAAGAGTCCAGGAACAAAGTGTTCCAACGTGGGCTGCCCATGGAGTCACAGGCCTCTTTGAGAACAGCTCCTGGCTCTGGCATGGGGACATCCATGGGCTGCAGACAGGTCTTCAGTTCAACGCACCTCCTCCACCTACTCTGAGGTCTCTCCCGGCTCTGGCATTGAGCTTCTCTGGGGTTTCAGTTCAGTCACACCTGCCCTCAGGCTCGGCTTTCTGCTCCAGCAT
>NW_010304232.1:2469-4578 GCF_000700745.2 Antrostomus carolinensis | reverse complement strand
GCGCTGCCCCAGTACAGCCTGGGCCAGCAGTGACTGTGCAGGCGGGGGAGGCTGGGCTGGACTCTCCCAGCTGCCTCGGCCCCTCTCCTACCTCCCCCGGCTCCCTGCGCTCTTCCTCCCAGCCCCGCTCAACCCCTTCTCTCCCTCCTCCTGCAGGCCATGGCTGCCATCAGACTGATGGAGTACGTTGTGCTATGTATCGTCCAGAACCTGCCGATGGTCGGTGATGAGCTGGATGATGCCACGCGCGAGCAAATGCAACAGCGTGAGGTGTTTCTCAATGAGAAGATGGCTCAGCTGCTGCAGGGGGTGGAGGCGACCAGCCTGGGGAGGTGGAGCAGACCAGCCTGGAGCAGAGGAGCCCGGAGCAGAGCGGCTTTGCCTGTAGATCCCTGCTCTGCGCTGCCATGCAGCACTGGCAGTTCTGGGCCTTTGCTGGAGCCCTGATGGTGCTCTTTGGGCTCTGCTGGTGGCTCAGGAAAAAGAGCCGTCAGCCAGCCAACAGCAGAGAGGACAGTTCCAGAAAAGAGGCAGACGAGGGGGACCAAAAACAAACATTCAGTGGGGCTCTACGAGAACTGCAGTGTATATTCCGTGCCATTGCTCTACTTTTGGCCCTGTTCTTTATAATCTTCTGGAATCTTGTGATTGGGATCTGTTGGCCATCCAACAGGAGCAAAGAGAGTCCCAGAAAAGAGCCAGACAAGGAAGAGCCAGAAGAAGAAGAAGAAGCCTCTGTTGCACTGGATGTGGGCAGAGTCTCGGACAAGCTTCTCCTGGACCTGCCACAACAGTTGACGATGGAGGAGCACCTGGTGCATGAACTTCTCCGTATCTGTCAAGAACTTTGCAGGAATAGTTTCATGCCACGGCTGAAGCTGGCCATCAGGGTGGTCAGTGCCTTTGAAGGTTGGAGTCCCCGTGAGGATGCTGCTGTCCACCATCTGCTCGTGGTCCTGAAGCCCCCTCCTGGGCACGCCTTCCACCTGGAGCTGGGCACTGCAGAGGAGATGCCAGCGAGGAACTCCAGAGTCCGCGTGGAGCTGGAGTGCATCTGCACGAGGGAGCGGCTGGTGAAGAACATGCTGTGCTTCCTCCACCACCCCGAGGAGGAGCTGAGGAGAAATCAGGCTGCCAGCCTCCTACAGACCCTCTGCACCGGCCCCTACCTGGACATGGAGAAAACTGTCTCCTGGTTCCAGACGTTGGTACAAGCAGCCTGGGTGCATCTGCCTCAGGCCCAACACTTGTTTCTGACATTGCTGCCCTCCAGGCACTCCTGCAAGCTCCGCCTGGCGAACACATCCGATGGTCGTATCTGCCTGATTGAGATGATCCTTGGGGTGCAGCAAGGTGACTCGGACACCTTCCTGAGCATCGAGGATGCAGAGGCCAGTGTTAGCAGCAGCAGGAGGTGACCAGAGAGCTGGGCTGTGGCAGAGGGGGAGATTTTCAAGCACACCTGAAGCAAGGCCTGAAGACACTTGCCAGGGAGCTGGTGCTGCAGAACTGAGCACGCTGCACACGGAGAACACGCTGCTGGGGTAGGCAGGAGTCAAGGACGGTGCTTTGGCTCAGCCCAGATCCCCCTTCTCGCTGGGACTCTCACTCGGTAGCTACAACAAGTGGCACAGCTCCAGCAGCCTCCACCATGGGCACGTTTCGCAGCTTCTCAGCAAGGCCAAACAAGGCGAGGAGCAGCACAGTTCCATTTCTGAACAGGAGGGATTCTAGCACACCCCCTCCCTAGGTGCACATCTGGAAATTACCCCCTTGAGTGGGAGAGTTCTTCTCTGGGCAGGAGAGGATTTGTGCTGGGAAACCAGGAGTGGTGCCTTCACTGCGATCACAGGCAGTATCGTGCAGAGCAGCTGAGCCAGGAGATGACTCGGCTGCTGCAGGAGCTGGAGCAGAGGACCCAGGAGCAGAGCACCCAGGAGCTGATGACCCTGGAGCAGAGCAGCTTTACCTGGGGAGCCCTGCTCTTCACTGGGAGCCTGGCAGCAGTGGCAGTTCTGGGCCGTTGCTGGAGTCCTGACGGTGGTCTCTGGGCTCTGCTGGTGGCTCAGGAAAAAAAGCCGTCAGTTGCTGAGAGGAGCTGCTGCACAG
>NW_010304232.1:0-2363 GCF_000700745.2 Antrostomus carolinensis | reverse complement strand
AACGGAAACTGACGGCCAGTCGCTGAGGGGAGCTTCTCCAGAACCTGTCGGACCGCAGTGAAGCGGCGGATCTGGGCACACAGGGGCTTTTCCTCAGGCAGGGAAAGGCCAGGAGACAGGCAGGAGATGCTGACAAGGCCTGGGCGTTGCTGGAGCAAGCGCGGCCCATCCCCACAGCTACAAGCAGCGGCCTGGGGAGCACGAGAGAGCAGGAGCGCTGTGGCCAGGGCGCAGTGCGGCAGTTGGTGTGCCTTTGTCAGTTACATCTCATTAGGGCTTTCTGCCCTGCTCTTTGATTTTCCACACTCCTCATTCTCTTGGCAATTCTCACGTACCCTGCCTACACTTCCAGCATTACCTGGACACCCACACCCGTCACCAGGTGATTGCATCACACTGACTTGGGTGAGATTCACAGGTACTGCCCTGAAGTCCCAGTCCTCAAATATGTTGAATCACCTCCCATGCACTCGAGGAGTTCACTCAGCTCTCAGCACTGTCATGGACAAATTGTTCTTCCTCTCTTCTCTCTGCTTGCTCCACATAAGCTCCTGGGGAAAAGCAGCCTCCCTCCTTTTGTGTCAGAGCATGCTGTCTTGTCCTGCTTTTGCTACGATGGAGTTATGTTTCTTCTCAGTAGTTAGAATAGCTGTGTTTTAGTTTCAGTGTGAGACTTGTTATGAGAAGAACGCTGATAAAAGTGCTAATGTTATTAGTTGCTGCTGGAGCTCAAGGCCATCGTGTTTGGCTGGGTCACAGCTGGGACTCAGGACTGGGAGGGAGAGGTGTAGTGAACAGCAAAACCCCAAACTGGCATTTGGATGTGCCAATGAGATATTCCAGATCATATCGCGTCATGTTTAGTACATTGTCCGGGGCTGACCACAAAGGGTGGTGATTCTCTCTGGCCTTCGCCTGGGCTCTGGCTCTTCCAGGACTGTGGTTTCAGTTTGGGATTGTTGCTCCTCTGGGATCGTTATGTGGGAACAGGCCAGGCTTGGTCGGTAGGTGGTGAGCAGTGGCACTGGGTATCACCCATTTGTGTATTTTATTACTGTTACCATTATCACCAGTATTTTAATATTAGGGGTTTTTTTAAGTTTTCTTTTATTTCTATTATTAAACTGTTCTTATCCCAACCTACAGGCCTCCTTACCCTTGCCCCCAATCCTCTCCCCTATCCCCTGGGGGTGGGGGGGAAGTGGGTGAACGGCTGTGTTGGCTGCTGGCCAAGGGCTAGTCCATGAAACTATCACATGTGTGTATCCCAGCTGGGCTGTCTTCTAGCTGTAGTAACAACCCGTGGAGGTGAGTCTCTGCCCAGTGGGCTCACTGGCACATCCACTGGTATGGCTACCACTCCCTACTGTGTGACATTGTGTGCCAGCATCCCTCAGCACCTCCTCTCACCCAGACACTGCTTCACCCACCAGAGGACAGAAACGGGGCTGAACTGTCTGGCCATCAGCTCTCCTTAATGGTGCTGGTCTTTGGCTGGGGCACCCTGCTCGCTTCGTGCAGTGAGGCTTGAGCAATGCCACAAGCCTAGCCCAGAAATCAAGTCCTACCTGATTCCTGCCCAGCCAGGGAAGGCAGGCACTGCGCTGGCATGGCTTCACCTTTAACAGAGCAGCCAGACTTTGTGCTTAACCACCAGGGCAATAGCTCAGTCAAACAGAGATCTTGTTTCAAAACGTCCAGTAGGGTTAACACATTACAAAGCTCATTGGCTTTGTAACACAGACAGACAGAAGGGAACAGCATCCCGCCTTGTTACTTAGTAGACAAGGAGGAAAGTCCTGCTGTCTGGGATGGAAAGCATGGGAAAGTCTCCATGATCTCTGCTCTTCTCATTTTCTTTGGTATGTTTGGTATCTTTCACCACGCATCTCAATACAGCACAGCATTACTTTATAATGAGAGCTCCTTTCAGGAGCTGTTCCTGTCCTGTTCTTTAAACTCTTGTGGCAGCTCGTGAGGATGATCTGTTGGCCAGCCAGCAGGAGGAGAGAGGACAGTTCCAGAAAAGAGGCAGATGAGGAGGAGCCAGAAGAAGAAGAAGGCTCTGTTGCACTGGATGTGGGCAGAGTCTTGGCCAAGCTCCTCCTGGGCTTGCCACAACCGCTGACGATGGAGGAGAAGATGGTGGATGAACTTCTCCATATCTGTCAAAAACTTTGCAGGAATAGTATCATGGCACGACTGCAGTCAGCCAGCAGGGTGGTCGGTGCCTTTGAAGGTTGGAGCCCCTGTGAGGATGGTGCTGTACACCACACTGAGGAGGAGCTGAGGAGAAATCAGGCTGCCAGCCTCCTACAAACCCTCTGCACCAGCCCCTACCTAGACATGAAGAAAACTGTTTC
>NW_010304231.1:106213-115798 GCF_000700745.2 Antrostomus carolinensis | reverse complement strand
TGCACTGTGCAGCTGCTGCTCAGCCGCGGACACGCTCCTGTTTGTAAATGACGAAAATAGCGAAGCTTGGGTTACACATGCCAGGCAGTGACCTGCGATAAGCGAGCCTCGGACAGTCCGTCCAGCCTGTGAATTTAATCTGCCAGACACCCAGATAACACGGCATTTGTATCATCGGGAGGTATTTGTAAATAGCTGGGAACGGGCAGGGCTCGCTGCTGGTATTTACACCGCGGCGTGCCTGTGTTTGGCTTCCCCCCGCCCAGGGGTTACCTTGCTCTTTGTTAGTTACACTCAAGCCGAAACTGGCCCTTCGTCTGCTGCAAATATGTAACGCCGAGGTATGCAGGAAAGATCCCAGCGAGGCAGGGAGGAGAATGACATCTGCTCTCATTTCTGATGTGGCAAAGTCAATGAATTTTTAAGATCTCTAAACTGACTCTATTGGAGTGTGTTTGGGACAAGCGTTACATAATGCATGTGTGGTATGTATGTGGATATAATGTGTGCTGGAGCTTTCCTATCGAGAACCTTGTATCTCCGATTTGCATGAAATAATCATACGTTTCCATTATACGCATCTCTTCAGCTGCTAGTAACTTTAACGTGGTGAGAACAAACAGTGACCGGTAAAGGCTTGGATTCAATATGTTGTTGCCCAAAAAAGTTTTCCAGGATTTTTGGCACGTAGCCTGAAACCATAGCTGAAAGAAATACTTTTACCAGAAGCCAGTTCTTTTTTCTCTCAACTCTATGCAGATAGTCATTACTTGTGGTCGATTATTCTGAAAGAACTGTTACATGCTGAAGTTCTTTAGAGTTTGGAAAAATAAACATATAAAATGGCTCCCCCCAAATTACAAGTCACCACCTGCCAACCTCCATATTAAGAGAGAAGATAGTCAGGTCTTTTTGGGGAGAGATGCGAGGTGAGGCAGTCCCAGCAGGGTCTGCTTTCTGGTTATCCAGCTGAGAACGTCCTATCAAGTATGAGTGATGAAATACAGATTATACAGCTTTTGCTCTTGCCCTCTGGGGGATCTGTAGCTGACATCTAGTACTTGTTACATGGTGTAAAATTAAGCGTATGTTGATATTATAGTAATGCAAATAAGCTTTAGGCCCTGTTCTGTTATTGGCAGTACTTTCTTGAACTTTTTTTGGTTTCTTTAGGAGGCTATGCTGGAGTTGCTTACAGGCAGAGGGCACTTGTGTCTATCTAAATTGGTCGTGAAAAAAAAGTTGGGAGCTTTGCAAAGTTACGGTTTGAAGTACAGCCCATCAGCTAAAAGATACTCCCCAAAATCTGTGGCAGAGCTTGTGGCCATCAGTTTCACCACCGCATTGGTCTGCAAGAAGCTTGAAAGCACGAGTGGCTTGATACACCTCAGAGGATCTAGTGGTGTGGGTCAAGGCTGAAGTGAGGACCGCAGGACCGAGCTTATTGAGCTTTTGTATGTACATTATACTTACAGTTTTAAGCATGTCTTTTAAATATTTGTGTAATAGTAGCAGAAGTAGCTTTGGTGCAGTGTTGTTCACAAGGGTCAATTTGCAACCAATGTTAATACTAACAACTGATTTTCTCTTGGTCGTTCTTCTCCCGCAGAAGCCTGTGAGTCAGTTTTTGTAACTTAAGTATAGAATGGCTTTCTATAAAATACATCTCTCTTCTGCACCTAGCAAATTGTCTTGGCTGCCAGTGCTCTTCCAATCTTGGAGAAAGTATTTAATATGAAAAAAAGAGTTGTCTGCATACTTGTGGTAACTCTACAGCTTCCTTTTTCAATGTTTGTTTGGTGCCACTATAGCCAAAGGGGCTGCTCTTCATTCTTTTTCTCTTCATATCCAGTGAGGCTGTGTTTGATTAAATGTTACTTAACTACCTAATTTTAATCTGGATTTAAGTTTAGCATAGATATATGCAGCGTGAAAAGTGTACTTGAACTCCAGCTCCTCAGCTGGTAGTCAGTCCTTCTCTGGTGCAAGGGTTACTCAGCTGAGGGGCTTTTTTTGTACACTGGTGGTGTACAAAAAGTAAAAAGTTTTCAACAGGCAGTGCTGCTCACTAGCATATGGGCCCTAGTCCTACAAAGACCCACCCATGTGCTTAAATTCAGGTTGGTGAATAGTGCTGTTGAAACCATGGAATTTCTTTTATATACATAATAACAAACATGTATACAAGTCTTTGCAGGAGCCAGGCTGTAATACTTAGTATGCAATATATTTGTGCATGTGTATCCAGCTCCATTACAAGAAGATTTCAATAAAGGTTTAATTTTTATGCTGAGAAGATGCCATAAAAGCCTTTTTTTTTTTTTATGGCTAAGTCTGCTGTGAAGTGCTGCATGCCTTGGCCTATTATTGTGGAGTTCCACTGGAACAGCTCCTGAACTTTGAAAACAAACTGTTACCCTGTAGATGTTCCTCCTGTGAGGAGTATGCCTGTGCACGAGATTCTCTGAAATTTTCTGTGGAAAGGTCTGGTTTCATTTTTTAAATCTACTGGTTCTTTATTCATAGACTCTGTGAAAGCTGCTGCCTCCACCTCTTAGGTGGTTTTAAAAAATATATTAAAAAGTTAAAAATTAAAGACTAGATCCTAAAGGAACTGAAGTAGACCTGAGATGAAGTCCAAGATCGTGATAAAAGTATGATTTTGGTTCCACTGTCTTAACTCCCGTCCTCAAAACTCAGTGGGCACTTATAGTTTCCTCTGGTTGTGCTGGATCCAATCCATGTCCAGAGCAAGTGTAGTCTGGCCTGTGGAGTGTCCATCTTCTCTTTAAGGCCTTCTGGTTTGCTGTGCACTTGGAGCTGAATAGGTGATCTGTGAAGAGACATCTCACACACTCTGAAGGACTAGAGTTCCTCACAAATGTGGAAATAGCCCCAGGAGCAGGAACTGCAGTCCATGACTCTTCCTCTTTCCTCTGGGTTTGTAGGAGGGAGTGAGGAGACCTCTAGGGTGTGAAAGGATCTACTGTGAAAGGATCAATGAGTCAAATGTCCAAGTGTCCAAAAGCTGACATTTAGGTGCTTTGTCAGGTTATGAGGGTTTTGTAGGCTTAGTCTTCATCTCTTGTGAAATAGTGTGATTTTGAGGCAGTAACACTGCATCTTGATTTTTGGTTTGTGTTGTGTTGGAAGGGTTGGGTTTTTTTTCCCCATCTCTTGATTGTATTTGGCTTGACTATCCGGTCTTTAGGGATAGTTTATTTTTTTCTTTTGCTGTAAAGCTACCTGACAAAATGGGGCTTATGATTGAAGCGTCTGGATTGTTTCGTAATAATAAACAACCAGAATGCAAAATTTGAGCTTGCTGAGAATTGTTAAGCTAAAAGATGTGACAAGGTGCAGTTTATCTTAAATAATGAGGAATAAAAATTGGTTTTGATATTATTATTTTTTTGCATTAAAATCAGATTTGGCTTTCCTTGTTAAATATGCTATCCTTTTCTTCTGCTTGCACCTCTTCTGTTTAAATAATCCTTTAGGTAATTTTATCTATTTATTCACAGTTGATGCTTTGGTAGGCAAGAAATCTCAGTATTGGTTTTACTGATTCCTTTGAGGTAGCAGAGTTTGAGCTATTTTTCTTTTGAATTAATGAGAATGATTTTCACTTGCTAAATCTGTTGGTTTTTACTTTTTAATGTATAATGGAATACATTTTTAAAGCAAACTTACTTAATTCAAGGATGACTTCGTGTGAAGGTTGGAAGGATTAGGAGCATTTTAATTCCACTGTCTTCAACTTTCAATGTCCATGCATAATGTGATGGAATTTGTCTCAGTTTTAGTGAATCGTCGAGATTAGATTGTGGTCAGATAAAGGTAATGTAACTATGTAAATGCAATGTCTTGCCTTCTGAATAATGTTGATTGGTATTTTTGGCTTTAGATGCAGAGGAAAATAAAGAAGGCTTTAAGACTGCTCTTTAAAGTGTTTCTCAAGGTCAGCAAATCAATGCTAGAAGTGGCATCTGGAATTAAGGACACAAGACTATGATGCAACACAAAGCATGTAAAAGAAACATGCATATTTGTTTTAAAATATATTTTCCCCCTTATCATTGCTGCCCTAATAAGCAGTTGTACATATTACAATCAACTATATATGAGCAACTTCTGAAAATACCTAAGTTAGCACTGCTTAAGCATAAATTTAGCTAACATTAAGAAAGTTTTCTAACCCAACGATTTTTCTGGAGGGAGTCAGGTATGTCACATGTTCGATGGATGATGTCCTGGGAAGAATAGAACCAACCCACAGCCCCTCTCTGATGTCCTGTAGCCATTGTGACAGTGTCGTGTTCTGCTCATGTGAAGAGTTTAGATACTGAGCTTTGCTCAACACCAATCAAGTCTTTTGGAAACTGCAACTCTCCTTTCTAGTTCTCAAAAAGTGTACTTTTTCATATGACTAAGAATACTTTTTTTTTTTGGTCAGTAACAATGTAAACCTTAAATTACCATGTGATGTAGAAACAACTCTGAAAAGAGGGTGGTGAATGTGTATGTTGGTGATCTAATAAACTGGATGAAAGATGGTGTGCCAAAACTTGCTAATGATGGAAAAGTATTTGGATTAGGCAAGACTGAAGAAGACTGAGAAATTGTAAAGGGAATCCAAGGAAGCTGGGTAAAAGGGAAGCATAGCAGATGATGTTGATAAATTCAAGAATATGCATGTTAGAGGGGATAATCAAATTACTCGTTCGTGTTACTGGATTGTAAATTAACTGTATCTATTAAGGTGGGGAGGAAGGTTTCAACAATGTTTTATTTGAACTTGTGCACCTCCTTAATGCTTAGCATTAGGCAGAAAAAAAATGCCACAGTTGTTATGCAATGCTGTGTTAATAACACAAAGGATGTTATTAAACTGGTGCTTGTATTCACCTGGAATAATCAATTTGTGATCTCCTATCGAAGAAGAGAGATTGGAAACTATTAATATGAAGTTGAACTGAAAATATTAGTGTAATGCTGTTTCAAGGAGGTCAATTAGAAGAGATAGGACATACATGTGCAAAATAAGTGATGATTTCATTACCCTTTGATCCAATGACTAGTTATAGGGAGTAGTTTGAAAGACAATGTATATAATACTCCTAAATCACCATTTTAAAAAAAATTACAAGTAATTATAATACTTGCTGCCAAAGGAGGCCATATAAACCAAGAGCCTTGTAGGATGAAAAAGAAAAGTGAACTGTTCTGAGGGTCAGGAAGAACAGTCACAGCTACAGCCAAAGGGATGTTAATTGTGGAGCTCTAGGGCATAAATCAACAGTATCTGTTGGGGATTAAGAAATTTACCTTAGGACAGATCGTGCTGTTAGTGTCTGTTGTGATATTTCGTATGTTTTCTTCTGCAGGACATAGGGAAGCTGCCGTTAGAAACAGGATATCAGGCTGATTATTTGACCCACTATAACATTTTAATGTCTGTATTGTACTGTGAATGATAGTGGGTTTAATTAAATATTAATGCAGGTGGAATTGAAAGAATTTTTTTTTTTTTTAATGTATGTTCAGGCTTCATAGAAAGTATCACTTCGACTTTAACTCTTTAACACAATAAAATTTGTTTTAATTTATTGGGGCGTGCTCTGCTGTGGCCTGGGCTGGCATATAGAAGAACAGAATTATGGTTAGACTTCATTTAAAAGGCAGTTAGCATTGGCATCTATTATTAATTAATTTGGTTATGATGATCAATGATTTCTAGTATGTGTTTTAATGGACAAGGAATATTTTGTAATTTGTTTAGTTAGTACAAATATTTTAAAATTCTGTAACAGAATGATAGTTATGTCTGACTATGACAAATAGATGGACTAGTTTCTGGAGGTAGCTAGATCTTCTGCAAGTTAGAGCTTTTTCAAATAAAATATTGTTAAAGCAGTAGTGTACCAACATGAAATAAAATGTGCCCTGTTTTTCTGACTTCCCTGTTGAAAAGGTTGAAGTTGTTTTGAAGGTTGCCTTGCAGTGCTCTTCTGAACTCAGAAAATAAGGTTAATGGGAAGGCCCTCATTCGTGAAGATGTGTAAAAGTGATATCCTCTTTTGGAACTCTGTCCTTTGAACATTGGGCTGGATTGAAAGCATAGCTACCCGAAGGACACTGGGTAGAGCCTCAGCCTAGGAGAAGTTGGCTCTCTAGGAGAAGCACAAGGTTACCAGCAGTTGTTTTAACTTGTGTTTGTGCAATTCTTTCTTGTTTTTACAACTGAGAAAATAGTTTGCATTCCTCAGGTTTTTTAGATTAGCTCTTATCATGGAACTCCCTCTTTTGAAAGGAGGTATTCACTACCTTGTAGATAAAATGCCTTTAGCTTTTTATTGATGATGATAATGAAGGTAGGTTTTTGGTTTTTCCCCTGGGCAGAATCGGGGGACTTTGCCATTCAGAGATTCAACTAATATAAACCAGATCCCATTTTTGATGTCTACTACTACATGGCATTTTCATTTTGAGCCCTTCCCTCAGCACTTTCATTTGTTCTTTCAATGTAAAACTGTATCTTGTTAGTAGTGGAAACCCTGCATTTTCTGAGTGTGTGATACCCACTGCTTATCTCAGATGCTTTAAAAGAAAGACAATGTGTGAAGGAATTTCTAAACAAAACTTTGTGCCTGTTTTTTACTAGGAAGAGGGGGGGAAAACAGTATATTCAGTGGCCAGTTTCACCTTGTGCTAAGGTGGAGTAAAACTTCTGGTGCCTTCGGCGGGAGCAGGTCTTGAAAGTCCAATCCCAAATATAGAAAAGAGAGATTTTTGAGATCTGACTTCTCCATTAAGAGCTTACTGAAGCACTTGATATGAACAGAGCTTTCGGGGGTGATGGGAATTTATTTCAAAGGTTCTGGAAAACAGGCATCCGAAATGATTGTTTGGTTTGTTGTTTTTTTTTCTTGGTTGGCATACTTTAAGAGCTACTGAGTAGGATTGCTGTCTATTTACATTCTTCATAGTGTTGAGAAGATTCAGTCTGTTTAGGAAAAGGCTTTGGTCAGCTTACCAGATAAAGTTAACTTAAAGAGATGGCTGATGCAGTCTTCTGCTGGTAGGCAGAAATATTGACAGAGATTTCAGAGCTCTGGTAGGTTCAGAATGGAGGGTGGACAGGGCATGTTTCTGCTTGTGAATAAAACAACGCATGAAGATGTATTTGAGTAAAGGTCCTGTGATTCCTTGCACCTATGCCACGACTGCATTGTGGGAATCTGTGATAGCAGAGGCAGCCAAATCACAGTGTTGATACTTGGTGCTGCTGCTTCCCGCTTTGCTGTGGGTCTATCTGAGAACAGAGAAAGGCAATGACAGAGTTTTCTTGCAAGTTTTCTTCTGTGTGTCCATGTTCCTCTTGGTTGTGCCCCAAAATGCATTTGTGCAAAGTTGGAAATCTTGTTCATAAAACACAACTAAAATACTGCAAGGAAGCATTATTGAGGGAGGTTAGCATTTAGCATCCAAACACCGAGTATGTCTGTTGCTTTTTTTTTTTTTTTAAATTAACTTTCTTTCTGACAAGCTGGAAAGAAAAGCTGACATTTAAAGATTAAAGTAATTTTTGTTTGTTACATATTTTAGTGCTTTTGATTTGCAGTTTAATGTTTCGTACTGCTTAATATTACATAGAGAAAAGTGTTTAAATAAATAGAATACTGCATATGGAGAGTTAGATTTCATTGAATAATTAATGGTTTTTAACTTCTTTCTGCATTGCAGAATGTGCTGAGTGCTTTACAAATGGCAAAAGACATAGTATGTGTCTTGGATGACAGTCTAAGGAAAAGGAGAAGAAATGATTTGGTGAAATAAGCAAAGGGTGTGTTGGGGATAGCTGGCATGCATCTGAGGATTTGGGTTTGTCTGTTCATAACCATAAGCTGGTCAATTTCTCAGAAGTTTTTTCTGGTTTCTGTGTTTAACTGGTAAATTGTCATAAACATTTGCATTTAAATATGCAGATTCAGGGAGGCACATTTCCTGGAAATTTACGGTTCGATAAGTAGGAGACAGTTGTTTCAGAAGGGAATTACTGATACCACCTGACCTGACCTTATGAAGTGATGAGCGTTTCCCTGGAGCTGGAAAGGAGGGGGGCACAGTCAAAAAGAACACAGCAGCTCAGATTTTGAGATCTTTTCTTCTTGCTCTATGTTACTTTTGCTCTAGCTCCTCTTCTTGTTCTTTGTTGCTGGTGTAGTAACCTAAAGCAGTTGCTCACAGAACACCTCTGAGGTTTTGTAGTATATATTTACATATAACTCTTTACTGCTGAAAGGGTAAATGATTAATGTGGGTAGGATGTACTTTCAAAAAACATTAAACCTTGCCTAATGATGGCCCAGTTGTTTCTTCTGATGTACAAATGGGTTTATCCAGAGAGTCTGATCCATTCTTATAGTTTTCCTAGAACCTGACTTAGGTATGAAAATTGTCGCCCATGCACTAATTAATCTGCCAAAACATCTGACAAGGGTACACATGGGTGACAATTAGTCATCTTGGTCTATTAGTCCATAACGTCAACTTCTGTTGATGTAATATAAGGTTTCTTTCCTTCTTTTGTATTTTCAGGTTGCGTCACAGTGGAAGTTTGTTAACCTATAGCTTAACTTTCATGTTAGCCGTATGTGTGCAGTGTCCTTGACAAGCAGCAGTAACTTTCTGCAAACAGCTGTGAAATTTTGGGCTTCCTTCCCCCCCCACACCCCTGAGAGCAATACACTGAAATAGTCATGAGTGGTGGGACTATGAGCTTGCAATAATACAGTAACTTCCATGCAAGTCAATCTGTTAAATGAATGGAGTATTTGGCTAACTTCAGAAAACTCTGTCCACTGTTAAATGCCACTTAATTTTGCTTTATCTGTTCTCCTTAGTAGTGTGGATTTATAGTGTAATTTATTTATTTATTTATTTTTACTTGGGATGGAATCAGAGCAAATGCATTTCTCAGTCTCTTTGTGTGGTATGTTGCAAACAAACAGAGCGACAGAGGATATGACAATGGCAGGGAAGGATATCCTCAATTATTCCAATATTTTCTTAGGATGAAAAGACAGACTTTGCATGTTTATCTTAAAAAAGCATTTTTTGCCATAGCCTGAGAGAGCTGTGGCCACAGTTTAGGAAGCAGAACATGTTAGTTTTGTTGAGTGCTTTTTACAAATGTTAAAATATGGGAATGAAAATAAAATAACATTTAAAACTTACATGTTGAAGAAGGCCCTTTGGTAATACAGTGAATAAAATAATTTTATAAAATTGTGGCAAAATCTGGTCTGTTTATCAGGAAAAACTTCCCAATACGGAGCTCTGTGATTTATTGTATTAATATCTCGGAATAGTAGCTCTGTTGTGGGGACCATGTTAAAATGGTAATTCACTAGAGCATCCAGTGAAGGGTCAAAGCCTCCATAAGAAAATTGGACAAAGTTCTGGCTTTGTAATTGGATAGGTCTCTTTCTTCATAGTGCTTTGAAATAATAAAATATTTTATAAATAAAAACCATGATATTAGCTCCAGGAATTGTTATTTTTTCGCAGCTCTATGAAGGA
>NW_010304231.1:73349-106189 GCF_000700745.2 Antrostomus carolinensis | reverse complement strand
AAAGAGTTGGGGTTTGTTTGGTTTTGTCTTGTTTTTGGTCTTGGGCATTTAATGCATAATTTTAGCAAAGAATCTGGTAAAACAGCAGTGTAAAACCAATCCACAGATTTTTAAGTAAATAGTTTTAACAGTATAGTGTTTTGGGGCCATCATGAACAAAGCAATCTCCTTTGCAGTATTTCATGCTTTTGTACCCGTACTTTGATATGTGCTTCATTTGCTTTATCCTGAGGCATTTGACAGGCCATGTATTCATTCACCCACGTGTGTTCTTGCCCCAGCTATGGCTGTCTTGAGGCATGATGTCCAAGCTACTTTCACACGAGCTATGCTGGGTGCTTTGTATGCCAAGTGCGTACATGAGGTTTCATCAGACATCATTAGATCCGCTCTCCACAACATGCTTTAAGCAAGGTGCTAAATTCATCTTGTGGAGAACCAGTGTGGATAGGAACTGCTCGTGCGATGATTTAAATCACAGAATTGCCTAGATTATAAAAGACCTCTAAGATCATAGAGTCCAGTCATTAACCTAACACTGACAAGTCCCCAACTAAACCATGTCTGTAAGCACTATGTCTATGCAACAATTAAGTACCTCTAGGGACAGGGACTCCACCACTGCCCTAAGCATTGCATTGCAATACCTGATAACCCTTTCAGTAAAGAAATTCTTCCTAATATCCAATCTAAACTTCCCTTGGCACAACTTGAGGCCACTTCCTTTTGTCCTATCACTTGCTGGCTGAATAGACCGACCCCCACCTCTCTGCACCCTTCTTTAGATGTAGATTTCCTTCACTGCTGTCTTGCTGAAGTTATTTTACTGGCATGTGTCGTGATCTTTGTGTACAGGGGTCAAACCTAAAATAATTTGATCAGTGTCACAAACTGATTGTGCTGGGTATCAAGTGCTAACTGCAGCGAAAGGGACTGTGCAGCAAACAGTGCAGAATCTGTTCTGGATGATGTTGTCAGTGTCGGGTATTTTATTAAGTCTTTATGCAGTCAGTCTTTCGCCTGCAAGGAAAAGAGACTGAGGAGAGCTTGAAATGGGGTGTTTTTGTTGTAGTTTTGTTTTTTTTTTAAAAACATGATGTATCTCATCCTTATAATGGTAGAGAAATATAGGAATAGCAAATGAAATTTATGAAATATCAAAGGTATATGGCTTAAGAGTAGCTCTGTCAACCGATGAAAACCATTAATCTGCAGTCTCGCAACTGTGATGTGCTTTATTACAGGCTATGTACTATTGTATCATGTGGTACCTATCACCACAGCCACTGTGGCATTTTGCATTGGAAAAGTGATGTCTAGGCACGGCCGTAAGCTTTACCTCTGCAGTTTATATCTCTCAGGAGTTAGAAATGAGTCAGACAATTAGAAGTTCCCTTTGAAATACTGGAGGCAATTACAGTATTTTATTGCAGTATTTGTCTGTATATGCCGTTAAAGACTTTGTGTCAGATCTTTCATATTACATTTTCACTGATTTGTATACTTTCATCTTTTCTTAAGAAATATGACAATGAATGGTGGTTTTGATGGAAGTGTAACCAGAGACATTATCAAGTACGTGGAAGCAGTTTGTACTGAATTTATTTAAACACAGATGCGTTAGCTCATGAACAGTGAGAACTTAACAAGGACAAACTGCAAGGTCAGAGAAAATTAAAAACAAAAGAACGCTCGATAGCAATGTCTGGTAGAACAGCACTGATTACTCTGTCCTTGTCCTGCCAGGATCTTGATGATGACAACTGTGTCTTATGTCCTCTGACCAGGTAGACTACAAGGCATAGGTAGTTGAGACTTTGTTAGGTTAAATTCAGCCCTCTTCCTGGAGGTAGTTATGGAACAGCATAATTAGACAAAAGGAGCTCAGACTCTTTACTCAAGAGAAGCCAGGACAATCCACATGGATTCTAAGATATGAAAGGTAAAGTGTTGCAGTTGGGTACGTACCGGCATTGTAACACACCTCGCATCGTTGTTACATGCTAGGAAAGCGGAAAATTACAACTCAGTTATTCAAGACTGTAGTAAATCTAGTTAATACCTCATGCTTCTGACACATCTGTCAGTGTGGTATCGTGATTATTTACCTTGGCACTGTAAGCTCCAAGCAGGAAGTCCAGTTGGTGAGCACTGCATCCCAAAGCCTCCGGCATACGCTGACTGGCCCCACTGCTGTCAACGTAAGCTGCAGCCCTGCTGACCAAACCAGAGTGTTTATGTGAATAGAGGTTTGCAGGAGCAGGGCATCAGTTAGTAACAGGAAATTGCATTTCCAAAGGTGAGTGTGTGAAAGGGGTCAGTAACTCTTGACAGCTTGTTGCAAAGTAAGTTCTGTTACAGTAAACCTGGAGGATTATTACTTCCAAAGTCAAATGCTGTGGTTTTATTTTAAAACAAAAAGCTGTAGTGGTAAGACTAATGTGCCTAACCCGAGTTCCTTTAGCACACTTTTTAGCTAGATCTGGGAATAAGTAAACACCTAAAATAATCTCTGGTTTTGTCATCTCTTTGGTAGCATGTTTGCTTCCTGTATTACAAAAGTCATCATTAGATTAGCCGTGTTTAAGCTTCCTGTCTCACCAGGGTTTTTCCATTATTTTTACAATCTCTTTAGGTGGTACCAATATCATGTTTCTGTAATAAAAGTTTCACTAAAATTATGTTTGGTTTTTGTTTCTGTCTTTTACAGTTTGGATTATTTTTTTTTCTCTCCACTTTCTTCACTTTGTCTAAAATAGCTTTCTAATGAATATTTCTCAGTTTTTTTTTTTTTTAGTTGCAGGGGCCATTTTACTAACATGCAGGCTAAGAAAATATACTACTACTTCTGTAAGTCTTTAATAATTTGTACAAAAATTATTAAACAACCTATTTAGCTCTATCACTCCTTATTGCACTGTGAAGTTGCCTAGGCTTTTAAATTAACTTCTAAGTGTGGTGTATGTGCTGTAGGAGCAGTGCCCTTCAAAAGAGGTCCTTAGCATATGGCATCATGGTTGCTTGCTTTTGGCTTTAGATGTCTGTGTGTCAGGAAGATGTGTGATATCTCAGTTTGGACAATAAAAATGGTGTGAACTGTGTTGTTTACCTGCTCTAACCAACCATTATACTACTTTTCTTGGCCTCTTGTGGGAAAAGTGCTGTTGTTTAATAGATGACTCTTCAGTGTTTAGTCTGGCTGAAAAAAAAAATATCTGAGATGCACAGTGTCATGTCTGGAGTATGTAGGATAGAAATATTGAAACATATATATATGTCTTCAAATAAGTTTTGGTGTATTATCTTACCATTAAGCACAGAAACTCTGGACACTGAATATAATTGACATGCTGGATTTCACATGTGTGCATTTACTTATCAAAGCAAAAGGTAAATGTAATTGACATGAGGTTTTAAAGCAAAAAGCAGAGCTGAATTTTCAGAACATTGGGGTAGAACTCCTCCAGGACAGTTCCACCTTATTTAGACCATGGCCAAATGTTTTGCTATTGGTGTGTACCCTGCTTGACCTTCTGCATGTCCCTTATGGTTAAGTCTCAGTTTCCATTAGTAGATGTCATTTGCTTGCCAGGGTGTATGTTTGCCCATAATGTTGGTGAGATTGCAACTTTTGGTGTAAGTAATGATTGAAGTAACACTTGAATGTGAGGGTCTTTTGGCTTGTCTTGAGGCTTTACCCCTCTGATTGAACTTTTTTGGCTTTGCAAATGCAGCTGCTGCCTTGCCATTGATGTTTGTGGATTTCACATCAACTCCTGTGTTGTTGCTGTAGAATATCCATTAGCTCCTTCTGTGTTCTTTTGCCTTCAAATGTAGTACTGAATTTGGGAGTTATCAGGATAACATTTAGATTTTTTTCATATTTGATTTTTTGAGATGTTAATTGATTCCTTTATTGTCTCTTGTAGGCTCTTTCTAGATATGACAGTCATGGCAGAGTTGAATGGCAGAGTTTGCCCCAATTTGACACCAGCGTTCACGTTAATCCACTAACTCAGTTCTGTGTTTTCCTAAGCTGTGGCAGCAGCACTGTGGTATAAAATCTTGAGCTTGCTTCATGATGATGCTTTTTGTTTGTAGTTATTTAATTTATTTGCTTTTGAAAGCTATGTATTATTTTAGTAAGTGACAGGTTTATATTTTACATTTTTACCCTATGACCACAGTAACAAATAGCCTTTTCCTTCACCTTAAAAGATAGTTTCAGGGTCATCCTAATTGATTGCTTTCACTGACTTGCCTATGTTGTGCTCTTCATTTGAGCATCATTGTCTTGATGGTAATGAAACAAAAGCCCAATTAAGTCTCATGCTATACTGGGAAGTAGCTTGCCAGTATTTGACAGTGGAACAAAGGATGTTTCATTGACAATTTTCTTCAGAGGAAAATGTCTCCGTGGAGGTCTATAAAGAAGCACTTGTGATTTTAGGCACTTACCAGCTATCACTTTTAAATTATTTTAAAACTGTGGCTGAGCCTTCTGCTCTGCTCTGAAGATGTAACTCAGTACACTACTTGGGCTGGAGAGTTAATTTCCGTCCACCAACAATGTGAATGCCCCCTGGAAATGTCGTCTTCCCAAGGTAGGTGAGATGAGAGTAAGTGACCTTTTAGCTTCTTGGAATAGTTCAACACAGGGCTATATGGTAAAAAGACAGGATTACAAATTTTATTTTTTATTGAAAATATAAGCCTGTAAATTCCACTTAACTGAAGCCACCACAGTTATTACTCTTAATATTTTTGTTTTAAAAGCTGTAAATCTCAAGAGTCACTTTAGGAGTGGAAAGAGAAGAATAAATTAGAACAATGTTTTTTTCCAAACTCTGCCTTGCATGGCCCTTGGCACTCATCCTGCTGAGTAAAGTGGTTTGAGAAAGGGGAGGGAACACAGAAGATGAAGAGGAAAACTGCACAGAAGAGCCTGCTTCAACAAGACTCTTTAGTATAGTTACAGGACCACTGCTTTATTGCATGGAAACTTGTAACATGTAGGAAAAGAGAATTTTAATTGTGTCCCAGCTTTCTCTCTCTCTTACCGTTAACTTTTTTATTTGAATGCCGTAGCTCTCTATCATTGTATATCAAAGCCAAGACAATAGTTGTGAACAGTTCCAAGTATGTGTGTACATTATTATGTTTGATTTCCACCATAAACACTCTTTGTCATTTGCCTTTTACTAGCTGTTGGCTTGGCTATTCCTTGTGGACAGGAAAGCTGTGTTTAATGCTTTGTAAAGTGGCCATCAGTTCCTTGCTTTTATCTCTATTCAGCATAAATTATTTTCAGCAAGGCCACAGAACTGTTTTGGCCAAGATTTGCAGGTGTCCCTTGTGGAGAGCTATTTCAGCATAAAGGCTTAATCTTACTGTTTCTTTCCTCCCCTTCTCTCTATTTCTTCTCTCCTTGAAGAACACTAATCCTGAATGATAGGAGCCCCTGGTTGTTCTCCTCTCTCCTCCATGGCTCACTTCTGTTGTTGTTTTTTTGTCATTTTCAGAATTAACCATCAACTGGATAGGCTGAAGCATATTCTTTTACCCTTAAGCTTGGAAACTTGGTGTGTACTGCCATTGCAATATTTCTAAGGGGAAATTCAGCCCCTAATTATCAAATTAGATGCACATTCTGGTTCTTTGGCATGACTTTACTTCTGCCCATCTGTTAGGTTGGCACTCTGCCCTCTCAGAAAGTAGCCGACCGGTTTCAGCTGAGCAGAGGAGCCAACCAAAGATGGGTTAAGAGAGGCAGCCTGCAGAACACTTTATGTTCGATTTCTCTTGCCAAAAGCTCTTCCTGTTTGCAAACAATGTCAGCTTAAGTCCATATGCTTCATTACATGGTATGACATCTGTGGAGACAGATGCAGGGATGGCAATATAAATGACATTAGATAAGGAAGGGCATATGTTATGAAACCAGACACTACTATGAGTTTAAGACCCTGTCTGTTTTGCATGTATATACACAGAAATATAGATTGCTTTTATATTTGGTTGTGTGAGTGCATTCATCAGCACGGGTTGGGCCTTTAGAGTGCATCAGTGTTCAAGGTTTGTGTTAGGTGTAACTGCAGTGATATGAGTTGATTGTAGCCAATTATTAGCCTAGATCAGTATTTTGCTTCAGTACTCTGAATGGGAAGGTGCATTAAAGGTCCAGTAGTTTGCACCAGGTAAAGAAACACATTTGGATAATGTTTTTTTTATTCTGTTGTAGACAGGATTCTGCTGTCGACTGTCTTCCTGAAGGATTTAAGTAGTATCTTCCAAAGTGGCTCTTAGGAAATTCACTGATTTCAGTGTTTAGCAATACGTTATTTGGATGTGAATTTTCCACGTCTGAGTAGAGGAGCAGGAAAAACACCTTCTTTTGGAGCAATCTCTTTGCCCCTTTGCTAAATTATGTTGCTTTTTCACCAGAGGTCAGTTTTCTAGAGCTGCTTTTCTCAAATACCTCTGCTTTTTGGGTTTACAATCTGAAAATTAAATTTAAAGAAACCCCAGAAAGTTAATTTTAGTTATTGGAAGCTTTAAAGAGATGCCATCAAATCAAGATGTAGTTAACTTTTTTAAACTGACTTTAGGATTCTGAGCCCGGCCAGGACAAGAGTAATTTATTTTTCTGCTTAAAAAGTGTTTTCTCTTATTGCTATGTGTATAGTACAGCAACATATGTGCAAACAACAAGGAACATGGGTTTGTTCTTGGAGGCTTCAGGACCAGCCATGTCAAAGAAGTGATGCAGAAGAGAAGGGAGAGCAAGCAGTGGCCCTAGCACAGTGACCTGGAAGGGGCAATTGTCTGTCCTGAAGGTGGGAAGACATCAAAGAGAAGTGATTTCAGAGAGCCTCCAGTGAACAGGAAAGGAAAGAAAGGGGTTTTCCAGTACAACAGTTTCAGTTGCCTGTGCCACTGCCTCCAGAAATTCCTGGATTACATTTAGCGAAAGAGTGATCTTGCAGTGGCAATAAGGGAGCAGAACAATTATTAGTAGATGCAGAGAGAGTTGGCCTCAATCACAAGTGCACCAAGCAGGAAGGAGAAACAGCAAATGAGGGTTCCCATCAGTTTCTAGCCAGATGGAGAATAGCTTAGCGTATGTGGAAAAAGTGTCCTTCTGTGACTGTGATGTATCCTCATGTTGAGAGTATCAGAAAGTCGATTACTAGATTCAGACCTTGAAGGAACATCAGCACCCTTCTTGTGTTCTCCAAATTGCTAAGGCTGATGGAAAAGGTAGCAAGTTTTCTTAAATAAACTTTGCATTTAATCCATTTTAACAAGTTGAATAAAAGATATTTTGAAACGTTTTCACTTCTATTTCTATGATCAGCAAGTGTTAATCATCATAATTTTGAGCATAATGTTTTGATGCTGAAGCGTAACATAAAACGATATTTGTGATATTCACAGGGAAGTTAATTTCTTTCTGTCAGCTTTTAGTGTAAAATACTACTAACTTAATAGTTAATTAAAAAAAAAATACATTGAGTAAATATATTCTGTTGGTTTAGAGCACAAGCAAATAACATCATTTGCAATATTTGGAATACCGGCCTTATCAGCCATACTTGAAAACTACATTTTTAGCATTTGGGTGAATGGAAAACACACTTTCAAAGAAGATTAAAAGGTTCTGGCAAAGTGAATCCTTCCATTAAAAAAATCAAAATATCTCAACACATGGCTATGTTTTCCATATCGCTTTAATGGAGTTAATATTTGGTGTTCACAAAACTGAGAATGTTTTTTGGCATTTTGCCTGGCTTTTTATTGGAAAACATTTATCCAAGTGGAATAATGTATTTATATATTTAGATATGTAGGACAGTAACAAATAATTGCAGAAATTGACCTAATTTCTCTAACAAGATATTTTGATAGCTTTTACACATTAAAATCTTTTTGCCTTATTTGAGGAACGTGCTATGTTTTCCAAATCGGGTCTGGTGATTTTGGAGAGTAGGTGACTTCTAATTTTTTTCATTAATTGGGATTTATTTTTGGAGCATTTCTTGGAATGATGACACTCTCATCTTGAAAGCTTAAGGACAATGTTATACTTGCTAACTAAAAGAGCTCCTAAAGTGTGTGGGGATGGTAAACGCTTCGACCAAATGTGGTTTGTTTTATTTGCAGTGTTGTGATGGGAAAACCAATCTGGAGGAAGAGGATTTCTTTAATCATACTGATACAATCACTTTTTCTACACAGCTTTTTTTTTTTTTTTCTTTCAGGAGGATAATTTTACTTCCAGTTTGGATTAGACAAAGGAATTCTCCAAAGTGTTGACGAGCGTCGGTTTCTCTGGTTGGTTGAGTTTATTAAGAGACCTTGAGTACCTCATTTCCACCTCTTGTATGTCTCAGTTGTTTTATCTGCAGTAAAGGGATAATAATAATGATAATAATAACCTGATTTTTATTCCCTCCTTCCCCCAGAGTGCTCCATCACCATGGTAGAAAAGATACTGCCAAATATCTTTTTCTATGTGCTGTAAGGTATTACTCAAGTTACACTCATTAACTCTTTCTTTAAAGTGCCTCCATACAAAAAGTATGATTAAACATTTCCCTACTTAATTTCAAAATTGATTTAGTAGCTGCAAGATATGATTTCTGATAGCTGTCCAGACTAGATGAAAACTCAGGCCAAGTATCAGAGATTAAATTATAGAGACTGAGATGTGTACTGACATTTCTTTTCTCACTGTATTAAACTGATGAAGATGGCACCTATTTGTAAAATGTTCATATTATATTGAATTGTCTGGGTTTTGCAGAAATACAGTGCTTCTCGTGCATTTAATGTCAGTGATTTTTATACAGTTTGCAGAAAAGTTTACCTTATTTTGCTAGAGGTCGAGAAAATAATTCACTTTTAAATTTGTTTGGTAGATGAAGCCTGGCTTAAGCACACAGTGCTCTCAGTTATCAGTGGATCTCTCTGCATGTACATCTACATGCACTTTTTCCTCTCAAAGGATCAAAACAGCATTTTATTTATTTAGTTACGTGATGAATTGCATTAAGTTATTGCTTAGGCAAAGTAGCCAGAGGAAAGGCTTTGGCTTTGCTTGCCTGCACAGTATTTTAATGGCAGCATTGCTGGAGGCAACAGGCATTACTAAAATGGAAGAAACTTGCTCGACTTGCCCCTTGTTTTTTCCTTTGTGCATTGGTTTTCAGTGTTGTTGTGCCTTCTGATTTTAAGTGTCTCTACAGAGAGATGTTCTGGGCTTTTTTTTTTTTTTTTTGTGGCTTTTGAGGTTGGCTTGAGTTGATGGGACAGCACAAGGACTGCTAGGCTCATGAGGCATTGCACAAGGTGCTTTAGTAATGGGAATCATCTTTTCTTCAGTATTTACTTTTAGAGAATTGCTCTTCTTGCCTCCTTTGTGTTGCTGTTAAGTGTTGTCATCATGTTGATTTTTCCATGCAAGCTCTGACATTCTGCCAGCCGTGGGATCAGGCTCTCCAGTCCAAGCCAACCATGTAGGCGGTCTGTCATGATTTTAGGATCAGCACTCAGACAGTTCTGAGGAAATCCATTGCCTGGTGCGACCAGCCCAGCAGCTGCATGAGACTTCAAAGCTGTAGTCTAACATACTGGAGAAATAGTTTTCATTTACAAAAACTCTTCTGTCAGTGCATATTAGAGAATTTAGATGTTATGAACTTCCTTAGATAGATAATCTCCAGTAGTGATGGCTTGCTTTGAAAAACCTGTTTGCTCGCCCCTCTGGTACAACAGTGACAGCTATGTCAAAAGGAGGAGAGGGACAACTCTGAGATACCATCTGGACCAATTTGGGGATCAAAACAGTTCTCTTCTAGTGAAGCACTGAAAGTAATTCCAAAACTTGAAGGCTGCCACATCTTGCTAACCAGATGCTCTACAAGTGCTGAGTACATTGACACCTGCCAGTAATTGGGAAAACAATGAGGTATATAACTTGCTACTTTTTTGAAACATGCTAAATTAAAATGTCAGATCTACTTCAAATAGGTGGCACCATTGAATTTATATTTAAAAAAAATAAAATAATGATGGTGCCTGCATTGTACTGGCTGAAGAATAGAGCATAGAGCAGTAGCACATTAGCAGAGAAAAGGGACTTCGAAATCATATTGGAAATTCCATTCCCTTAATTATTTTCTTTACAGAGACAACTCGCAGCTTAGCTCACGGTCTTTGCAAGTTTCAGTGTGGTTTTGACTTTGCAGATGTCTCTTAAGGATATTAATCCTAACCACAGTAACTAATGATATTAATCCGCTGATGCAAATTTTCCGCTCCTGTGATCATTTGTGCACAGTGCTCTAGAGACAGGGGAGAAAAAATGTCAGCAGCTAGATGGTTACTTGAGGAACATGGAAGTTAAACACCTGACATCTGATGAGTCACCCTCCAAGTATGTGTGATTGAATGATGGTTAACTGGTTGCTGCAGTTGATGTACATTCAGACCAAATGTATCTGAAATGTGAAACATTTATTTTTGAGGGTGGTAAGAAATGCACTATAAACACCCATAGTTTACAGACCTTACTACAATATAACTGTCTACAGAAGCCCCTACAGTTGTCTACAGAAATACGTTTGTGCATTGAGTATGCGTTTGCTGTTGCCAAGCAACTATTTCTAACATTTTTAATGCACTTTTAAAATGTTGTTGTTAATTGTTTTCTAATGATAATGAGCCTCAGTGAGAATTTCTACACCTGTTTTTTTTTTTCTAGTTGATTCCTTTTTAATGAAGTGACTTGCCCGTTTAGAAGTTTACTTGCTGTCTGTACTTAACACTGTATTTGGGCTCTGATTGTAAGAGCAAAATGCAAATGTTGTACTGACATTTTTTTACAGTCCACATGTTCAGCAAGGTAAAGAAAAGTTCGGTCTTCTGGCACTAAGCAGGTAAGATAATAGCATAAATCATGGTGAGGTACATTCTGTAATCTACGTGTGTTGGGAACACACAGGGTAAGGATTGAAGAAGTTTTGACCTATCTGATGCAATAGCTAAAGGCAGAGGTTGTTGTTCATCACAAAGTTTCATTTAGCTATATCAGCTTTTAAGAGAGAACAGAATATCATCTAGCAAGCCTCAAAAAACTGTTGTAAATAATGAATCATTTCAAAATGTGGTAATGATTGTAGTTCTGCAGGATGCAGGTTGGGCCTGGGCATTGACCAACAGGCCTGCTGGAGAGGCAGAGTGCCACTTCGCCTCCTGCAGCTGTGTTGCCACTGACCATTAGTTGTACAAGCAGCTGGTTATTCAAGTGCTTAAATATCATAGAATCATAGAATCATAGAATGGTTTGGGTTGGAAGGGACCTTAAAGATCATCTAGTTCCAACCCGCTGGTTATTCAAGTGCTTAAATATAGATTGAGGAGCTTTATAGTAAATAGCTATTTAAATGATCGGTGTTTCTAGTACAATGCTTAAGCCAAGATTTACTTTGCAAAAGATGTCTGAGCAAACGGTAATCATATTATGGATTGAAAAAAAATCAATAAAAATATAATTTTGTGCTGGATTCACTAGCAGGAACTTGTTGCTGGAATGTGGAACAGTAGTCCAAAATTAGTTAAAGTGTTTATAGATGGATTATTGAAATGATGAAGCTGTTTGGAATGTAGGGTTTTGAAACAACTAATCCAGGGCAGTGCTTATGTTTTGGTAGTTTTGTAGATGCTTTTGTATCTTTGGAAGGAGTTATGACCATTGTTTCTGGTATTGTACACACTTAGTGCACTAAGCTTTTAGTAAATTGCCATTGTTAGACTTGCATCTTGTTAAACAAACATAGATTGAAACAGATTCCATGCTGTAAAAACAACCGCATGCAAGCCAACTTCTTTGTGCATGTGGGTTATGTATCATTTCCCCTCAGGAATTAACAACATACCTTGAACTCCACTTTTTAATGTGACTGAAAGAGAGAGCCTTGCACACAGAAGAATAAAAACTCTTGGACTCTAATCTCTTAATCTCCATAAAATGCTTGAATGTTTAGCTTTGATAATATATGAAACAAATCTGGTGGTCCATAACATTTCTGATGTGCATTCCCTTTTTTTTGCAGCAAAAAGAAATCAAAGCAGACATAAAACAATGTCTTACCCACCAACAGATGGGTTGCTGTTGGTAAGAGTTAGCCCTCAAGCGTGAAGAAATTCCATAGCTCTAACTCTCCCTTCTAATATGCTAGTGTAAAGTAATTTTGATGGCCTGATGATGATTCTTTTGCTGATTGAACATAGTTTTCCTGCCAGTGGGATCACCATGCACTTTGCGGACTTCTGTATTAGGCCTTTTGATGTTAGAGAAGAGGCTGTGCAGCAGTAATGTCAAGAAATGGAACTTTTTGGCTAACAAGCTTTTGCACTTGGAGGCAGAACTTCTGAAAAATATGTGGGGCCTTCCTCATGCTCAGGATTAAGAACTGGTTGAAATTCAAAATTGAATGACTGAAATGAAAAGATGCATATACCAGTCCTGGCTCTAGAATAACTTACAGTCAAACAGCTTTACAAAAATAATTTGTGCAAGGGAGAGGAATATCTTTTAACTCAGTTTCCTCCATATATTTCCAAAGGGAGATAGTTCCTGGGGTCCTGCAGGATCTGAAATGGGAGCTAATTTGCTCCCACCTTCCTCCAGGGTAACACGAGAGAACTGAGCCCTGGTTTTGGCACATACTCATAGGTGAGGTGATCTCCAACATGTTGTAACTACTCTGTTGTAATTAGCCCTAGTGCAAGGAGGTTCAGCTTCTGTTTTTTAATTCTCTAGGGCTGGAAGAGTGGTTTTTTTGTTGTTATTTTTTAGTAGGTGCAGTGGTTTGATCTTTCTATTGTAAATATCTCCTACGACTAGCATGTCCTGGTTGTCTAAATGTAGGCAAAATATACATGTTTTAGAAGTACTTTTAGCTCTTGAAGTAGATATCTACCCTTTGTATTGAACCACTTGTTCCTGATATTTTTTCCAACCTTTGGAATCTTACACTGGGATTTAAAAAAAAAAAAAAAAAAAAGGCTTCAGAGGACGATTGCCTGCTTGAAAAGTCTGCTCCAAAAATGCTTGTAGGACCTAATCAGAATAAGAAACAAAGAAAATACTGGTGTTAGATGATGTGTAGATCAACTTGGCAGGAAACTGGACCATGGTTAACTTCACTGGTGCATACTGAAAACAAACCGAACCCCACACCCACACTGTTGGTCTTAGTCTTTAAAGTTTTGTTGGCAAGGCTCTGCCTTTTAGGAGTGGGAAAACAAGTCATACCCACAATAGACACAGCTCCGCTGGCAAAAAGCTCCATGTAGTCTCTGCCAGTTGAATGAAATCCTTTGGCATACGTATTTTATTCCATTTAGGGAAGAGGCTTGGCTACCCCTTCCCTGCCCCCCATCCCTTTTTCCCCAGCCCAACAGAAACTGCATCTCCACTAGTGGGATTCGTGGAGATAACACTGCTGGTGCAGTCCTTGTTAAACATTGGTAAGCCATTAGAAGAAGCCGCCGTCATCTCTGATCTTAATTTGTTTCAGTAGATAGATAAAAATGTTATCAGAGGAGACAGAGAGATCACTTGGGTGCAGAAATTTCATGAAAAGAGTGACACAAGTCCTGTCAGAAGTGCCAAAGCCTCTGATGAGATTCCTTGGGACTTGTCAGTCTGAGCGCACTGACTTAACTTTCTCAGTGACATGATTTTGCCTGAAGGCAGCAGTAAACCATCAAAATATAACAGGATATCCTGGCATGACAGGGAGAAGATCTCAGGGATCTAGGTCTCCCAAGGCTGTGACTGGCTGATGTAAGCTATTGCCAAGTGGAAGCTCCAGTTTTGCAGTAATTTTTAGTTGTTTATTTGTTTTCTTTTTAAAAAATGAAAAGTTGCCTGTTTTTTGCACACCAACAACTGCTCATGGAAGATAAGCAATTGCAGCAGCCAAAGCTTTAGATTTATTGCTGTGGTCAATTTCCTGTTATTTTTAATAGGATACGGCTCCTCCACTTCTAAACCAGTGAGCTGTATCAAAGAGACTGTATCGTGTTTCAGACCACTCTGGCTGTTGGGTCTTGGACACATATGCTCATGACCATGGTTTGGGCTTCCTAAGCAATGTTATATCTGGTTTACCTATTTTTTGTGTGTGTTCATGAACGTGTTTCAGCTCCTTATTATGGGGATTTTTAGGAGCCTTTGTTTGGCTTGTTTCAAAGTTGTATTGTTTGAAAAGAAGAACTTGTGTCGAGGTTTGCTCAGCACAGACAGTGGAAAACAAGGGCTACCTGATTGTCAGGGCACCTCTGGCCTGGCACTCCAGCCTGGGTCACTGCATGGGTCGGAAATTAGGGAATTCTTGGCTGGCTGCTGGGAAAGTGGTTCAGCCACTTTGTGGTGCCTGAGTGGCTGGAACAGGGGGAGGAAATCTGTCTGGTAAACTTTTAGCAGATGAAATTTGGGTTAAAAAGCAAGGTTTTAACAGAGGGAAATGAATGTCATGTATCATTATTTTCCCTCAATTAATTTTATTTTGATTCTTTTGGCTATTTTCATTCAAAAACATTTTGAACACTATAAGTAGTCAAAATATCCCAGTGTTCTCATATGTGATAAAAATAAGGAAACAGAAAGTTGAGCCAGGCATTAACAAAGAACCACAGATAGAGTTAGAGGGGGGAGATTCACTGGTCTTTAATTTATAAGGTCTTGGTAGGACTTTGAGATGGGGTTGTTAGTGCCCTGCATGGAATCCAGCATAGCTCACTGAAATTGCACAATGCAGTTGTAATTTGGCAAGCTAAATTCATAATTGTCATTGTTCAGTGGCTATTTCTAGACTTCATAGTAAATTTCAAACTTGCCCTTTAAAAAATACTTTGTTATTTTGCTTTGCAGTTGGACTTTCTACAGAACTTTTGTTTTTTGGTGAATGTGAGTGATTACTTTGTCCTCAGACCATCTAATTAAATTAAATTTATTATAGTTTTGTATACTTTAATGTTTTTATTAACCAAGATAATTAAACTGCAAATCACATTGAACAATAAGTGCATCTCTGACCAATGTTTTACCAAACTTAAGCACAGGATATATGTCTCTTGGGGCTTAGCATTAGCAACTTCTCAATTTGGACAATAAATTTTCAATGTCCATCTTTAAGAAGTCATGAGCCTTGTCATACTTTTGATATCATGATAATCCAATTATTTTTCCTTTCTCTGTCCTTCTGGATAAGATGATTTGTGATTGTTCCAAGATTACTAATTTGATTTCTTATGATAAATATTTGTGATTGGGAGAATCCTGTGGGGAGTTTTTCTGTGCAAGAGCTGAGGAAGCAAAATAAACATAATTTTCAAGTCCGGATGACCTGGAAAATTTAAATAGGATTCGGCGTGCCTTGAGCACTGGTAAACTTTTGTCTGTTGATTCTGGACAAAAGATCAGAAAGGCAAGGCAGGTTTTACTTCTGAAGGTGAGATAGCAATTTTTATTTTCAAGGATCTAGTTAATAGTGCATTTAAAGAATGAAAGTGTTTTATAAATAGCATAACGCTACCTGAAGGTATATCTGAATTATAAAGCTCATTCTAATTGAAACTAGCTAACTCAGTTGCTAATTAGACAGTTTGTAATTCTGAGGAACCTTATTCTGTTGGCAGGAATAAATTTTGCTGGTAGTGGAGATTAGTGACTTTTACTAAGGAGAGTGCTACTGCCCTCAGCAGCTCCTTAAGGTAAATATAAGGGCCTTCTCATATCTTAGTTTTGGCACCAGTTTTTCAGCACTGATATTCCATTTGTAAGGAGAGTCTGGCCTCCTGCTCCAGAACCCGTAACAGGCTGGCTTTTACCCATTTTCTCTTTTGAGATGCTTGCCTTTGTTGTTCACTGGGACCTCTTCATACAGAAACAGTGTGTCCTATAGTGAACATAATATTTTCCTTTAAAGCTTTCAATATATTTATTATGTTGCCTAAAACTAAAGTAGAAAATAAACATTAAAATTCAAGTATGCATGATTTGTTTTTACAGTTAGAATAGGAAAGAATTTATACTTAGCATCCAAAATATTTTGAAATGGTAAATCTCCAAAGGCTTTCTGTAGCTTTGTGTCAACAGAAAATGCATTCTCCACAGAAGCTTTTGTGTTGACACTTCTTATTTTTAAAAAATAAAAAGAATGCTATGTTTTTATTTCAGAAAACTCTTTACTATATTGTCCTATATTTCCTGGCTAGTTTGCTTGCTCAAGCAGATCTATTGGCTGCTTATAGTGTTCCAGATGATGTACATTTATATCCAGGTATTTGCTTTGAGAAATGTGACCTTCTTTTTTCTTAGAAAAGAGACAAATTTCATCTCTTTCTTGGAATTTTTTTGTTTTGTTTTTCAGTCTGTATTCCCTTTGGGATGTTCAGAATACTTTTCAGATGCTGGGTTTTACTCCTTTTTGTTTGCAAGAACTATAATATCTGATGAATGTGTGTTTGCATGCAATAAAACTATCTAGATGCTCACTGCTTCAGATTCTAGATATGAAAATCTCCCAGCTAAGTTTCTGAAGACTTCTAGCCAAATTCTGTAAGCCAAAACCACAATGACTTTGGGGAAAAAGTGCAGATGTTACAGTTCCTTTCATGGAGTCATAATAATGGTGATCTCAGTGCTTACTAACATGGCATGGGGCTTGAAAGTGGCTGCAAAGGCTCTAAAGGTATTATCCTTTCAAAGCTTTTCCATTTTGGAAAAATTAGTTTATCGAGCTGGCAATAGGACATGATGGCTTTGCCTGTAGTCAGCCCACTTCAGATGCAGAGCCCACAGAAGGAGCCTTGTCTCCCTCATGGACACTTGCCCAGCTCAGTCCTTACTACCTTCTGTGCACATCATGTACTATCATAGTTCCTTTCCATATGACTTGTAATAACTGTTTGTTTCTTACCATCTTTTTCCTCACTGCTAGAGCAGGAGAACTGTTTGTCTTTCTAAAATTAGATATCCATGGATACATGTAATATTTTTCTCTGTTTAAACTTGGCAGTTTAAATTGCGTATGGAAAAGAAAAGTGTGTTCCACTACAGGAAGTCTGCATGCTGTATTCTTCATTTACAGGAGAATGAAATGTTACATGGAGTATTTCACTCTTTGTTCTGTAGGAGGAAAACAATATTTACAAAAGCAGGTTTATACTAATGTCTATAGCCAGACTCTTCCTCTGTTTTCATCATACAGTATTCAGGGTACCACCCTGTGAAGGAGAACTAACTTTATATGGGCTACTGCTAAGGCACATAATTTTAATTCCACTTGAGAGTTTTTATGTTATTTCTGTTTTGTTGCTCCAGCTGAAAGAGGATGTTCAAACCTCCTCAACTTTGTGGACCATTTTTTAATGTAGGTCATCTTCCCTGAACATCTCCCTTCAATTCTGAAGATCCCAGATAATCTTGTCTTGTGTTTGTAATTTCTTAAGAGTCCACAGGTAGCTGTAGTAGTGGTAGGAAATTATGTAGTATATTATTAATTTTCTTGGCTATAAAAGTAGCTAATTTTGTTTTATAGAACCCCTTAAGAGGCATAAAAAGTGTTCCAAGGGAAAGCAAAGTGAGAAACTGGGAGGCTATTTGATGTCTAGGGTGGCAGGTAGTCTTAATTCCACAATGGACTACTTCACCATGTTAGCTTTTTGAAACTATTGCAATATTTTTCACATCTGTACGCAAATACATCATTCTCACTTCTGTGAGATACTAGATGAAGAGAAGTGAACCTTCAGGAGTTGATAAGTAATGTGCTAATGTGAACTTATATTCATGGAGTGGTATAATTGCTCTCTTCTGCTCCCTGAACAATCACCCCCATAAATGGATTAGCCTGGCTCTTGAAATGGGTGATGAGTAGGTGTGTTGCATCTGTGTACTGAAGGAACTAAAAGATAAATGAGGGTTGAGGTGGTTTCTAGCTTTGCTTTTGATCAGTGGCATGATTCCTAGATTTTTGTGCATTTTTTTTTTGTTTAGAACACAAGTTAGATGAGTTAGAGTTGCTTTTTACTTGCTCTCTACAGAAAAAAAAGTAGATGAGCTTTGGCTGTAGTGGGAAAAAAGTGCAGCTTGAATAGGCAAAGGAGTTTAGGAGAAGGGTCTGGTCTTCTGAATTATGTATATTACATGGGATTCATACCACCCACTGTTTTACTTCTTCAGAACATTTTTGAAACTTGCATAAATCGACCAACAGCTGTAAAGTTTTTTGCCCTTTCCTATCTGCACTGAAGAAATGTTTGCTCTGTATTTGCTTCTTTGACAACCTTTTTTTTTTTCTTTTTTTTCATCTCCACTCTCTCACCCCTTTATGCCAGACAAAATGATGGGTTTTTTCCCCCTCTGCAAACAAAATATTTGCTCTAACTTTAAAGAAGGAGTTTTTTTTCTCCTGTAAGGGTGAATACTTTCAGACCTCACGGTAAGGAGAGTGTGCTGTTTGAGTTTTGCTAGCAGGCAAAACATTGTTTAGCCCAGTGACCTGAAGAAGGATCCTGCAGTATGAACTTGGTCTTGTGGCTCTACTAATTAACTTATTTTAATTTCAGTTATGAGAACATAGTAGAAGATTTTGTGCTACCCTTGTCCCTGTTAGAAGGTGTGTATCTTCCAGTGCATACATCCTACAGCCAGTTAAAGTGATTATTTTACTTGAGTGTTTAGAGGTAATAATGAAGGATTTTGAATTTCATCTGTCATGACTAGCAGATGTCAGGATGCTGCATGTCCCAAGCCGGCGCACGTTTGCTCCGGTAAGAACTGAAGATACTTTTCACTTTTAAGAGCTGAATTCACTGCCGGTTATTTATGGCGCAGCTGGGTTACTGCTTTCGATAACTGTGGACAGCTAATGCTGTGTCCTGCAGGAGCTGATTGTTCAGATGGGTTAACATGGTCAGAAAGAGGAACAAATTCTTTCGTAGCATGGCTTTTAATGGTCCCCAGTCACATTTTATTGGGAAATTAATGGCGATTGGTTTCCTCTACCACAACACCTGATGGAGTAGGTGGGAGGATCACAACAATAAACAGGGTTATTGTACTGTCTTCTAGATTTTCTTTCTGTGACCTTTTGGGATTCCCTGTCAGTTGTCTTATCTGTGAAGGTTTTTTGTTTGGTTAGGTTTGTGTTATTTGTTTGTTTTTTACCTATTTGCTTTTCTTCAAAATTCCACTTTTTTGCCTTACTCTTTCTTGATATAATTTATGCTTGGATATTTTGCAGTATTCTTTTTTCCAGTTGAATTCTAGGCTCTGTGATTCTAATAGTACCATATTATTTTTGGCTTAAACTGTAGTATTAAGAGCCAGCTATATTTTACTCTGACAAGTTTATATATCAAAGTTTAGAAAAAAGACTGAAAAAATGTAGCGGCTTGATTTTGGGGTATGTAATCAATGGTTGCCAATGAAAACTGGTGTTACGAAATCCCATAAAGATATGACTGTATTCCATCAAATCTTCTTGGCTTGTGACTGAAGAGAAACATAAAGGTATACAAGCAGTCGTTTAAGTACATTTTATGTTTCTCACTTCCAGAAGCTTTATAAAAATAGCCAGGTACAATAACAATAAATTCATTATTCTTACAAGGATATCCTGGATTTGACATGCCAGTATATGACTTTGAACTTTAGTCTTACTTAGAAATTGAGGTTGTTTTGAAGATACCCCTTCAGAAGGATTCTCCTATTTATGCTATGTGAGTGCCTGTGTTATATTTAGGCACTCAAAATACTTTTGAACTGAGTGTCCTGTATTCTGCAGTGGAGGAGAGTGCCTGGGGAAGATAGGAGCTGTGCTTTCTTTCACAAGGATACTTAAAAGTCTTTTCCCGTGATCCTGTTCTCTCTTAGAGAGTCAAGGCTGAACTCTGCTGCCTCCAGTCATCCTCCCACAAGAGCAGGTTATAAAACCCTCCTTACGCTGAGTTGTGGGGCAGTGATGTGTAGTGCAAACGTAGCCTTTGTTTAGCTGAAAGGGAATACCTTAATTCTGTCACAATTGAGACAAATACCTTTCCAAACCAAAGCAAGGCAATGTCATTTCTTCCTGATGTCTGCTGCGTGGTAGGCTTGATTTCTTTTTTTTTTTTTTTTTTTTCCTTAAGTAGTTCCAATGTGAACTTGGAAATGGAGAACTGAAGGTCTTGAGTTAAATTTTGTATTGTCATTCTAGTCTATCAGTATCGAGAGGGAAGAGCAGAGCTGGTGCTATCTCTGAGCTGAATCGCACTTCACAGTGATTGTCAACAAATTGTGGGAGTTTCTCATTCCTTACCCTTCACGGTCTTTGTAGTGGCTTTATCTGTCACTTCATCCCTGACATCAGTTCTGTAAATAATTACCCTGTGACCCTTTGGTCCTTAGTAACTCTTTCAAAAGCACAGCTAATCATTTTATTAAAAAGGCAAACTGGTTAATTCTTGGCAAGTTTGCCTTGGAGCCTTGTCTCTGCAAATGGAAATGATGAACTTTAGCAGCAGTAAACAGCTCGGGTGGAATTGCCGCGCACCAGCTGCTTTCCGTTCCACTAACGCTGTTGCCTTGTATGCGGTAGATGTTGCTGTAAGACAGCATCATGCATGGTTTTGTCTGCTGCGGTTTTTTTTCATCACATACAGCAACTTACTATTCCATGATAATAGGAATTTGTATTGTCACAGACCTGTCTTTGTGTTAAATCATTGAATAAAATGCACGCTGGTATCACATCTTGGTCTGCAGTTTGATTTCTGTTCAACCTGTTGCCATTCAACACTGGTTTTAGAAAGGCTGTGGCTGGGGACACTTCTAATTACCATGCTGTGTAGGTAAAGGTTGATTGATTTCATGGGAGTGGTGGCCTTACTTAAAAGCACTTCAGTAGGCAACAGTGTCTTCACAACTGCGAAGGACAGATTTTAATTTCTTTTGTTAATTGCAAGAAGTACATCCATGTGACGTTGCCAACTTCTGCAATAGAACTGGGGATTATTAAATTTAATTTCCTTTTTCTTCAAAGTGGTCATAAACATAACGTTTCTTGCTATCCATCTTGTAGCTTGTGGACTTGCTGTGCTACATCATTTAGCTCCTTTAAGACATGAGTGTGATCTGTGGCCCATATCCACATTAAGCTGCAGAGGAATGTGAATATCAGGCTTCAAGTTAAAGAAATGAGATGCTTCCAACTTGCTAACCAGAGACAGAATTACAGGAAGGGCTGTACCACATGGGCTTTTTCCACTCATTTTATTTGTATTCTTTCTTTCTTCTCTTGCTTCTCCCTGCGTTCCAGTTGATACTGAGTGTAAATGTTAGATACCTCATCTTCTTAGACTTCTGCAAGTCCAATTATGTAATACTAAACAAGAGAACATGACACATACAAAGAGATTATTTGACCATTTTTTAAATTTTACTCTACCTTCTTCTGTTGTTTAGGTTTTGTACTTATTTATAAGAAAATAAACTTACCTTCTATATATATAAGATTTTTCTCTGCTTGCATTCAGTAGCATATTAATGGCCACTATGATGGATCAAAGGCCTATTTGTGCCACTTTGAAATGCATGTACAACAAATACACCTACCAGATGTTTCGATTTTGTGCAAGTTCTGTTTAGATCTAGGTTTCTTTCATAAATTGTGCAACTTTAGAGTATCCTTACTGTTCTTCATAAAACTACTAAAAGTCAGACTACCTTCTCTGTTTTAAGTCTGAATTGCTTGTAAAGAACAGCAAAATAAGAAAATGTTAATGTTAGATGTTAATGTTTGTCTCTCTCTATTTTAATATACAAAGTCTGTTTTGTGATCTAGGGAGAGTCACAAACTTACAAGTCAGTTTTGGCCTTTGTTGCTCCAGTCGTATGCTAGAATGCTAACATAAAAGTGGATTAATCTGAGCACGGAATAAAGCTGGTTTATTTTAAAGAAGAATTTCTTTTCAACTCATGACCAAGTAAAAGTTTCTGCAAAGCACTTTTTCCCTCTGAAGTGTTACAAAGCAACTGCCTTCTTTAATAGGGTCAGTTAATAAGAATTAGGCGTTAATCTCAATAAAAGCTGATAACCTCAAGCGTGATTCCAAATAAAGCTATCATCATATGTAAAGGGTGAGTATTTTGTCCAGGCTTATGGGGTGAGGTAATAAAGCATTTATTGAAGCACTATTATGAAAGCTGAGTGAAGAATGGCATGCCACAGTTTTTAGAATTTATTACAGTGGGTTTGTGTATAAAGCTGCAACTTGTATTTTACACTCCAAAACTAATACAGTTTTACTAGCCTTTAGTGCAAAGCTGTTCTCTTGAGTAGAATTAATTACAAATGATAAGTTAGAGGGAATAAGCAGCTAATCTAAACTTACCTATTACTGTACTGTTTTAACTAAAAAAGAAAAATTACATTTTTGTACAATGAAGCAATATGGGATTACAGTTTGTACAATTCCTTCCCCTGTCAATGTAATTAGCAGTGCTTATTGGAATACTGTGGAAGTAAATTCGTATTTTTCCTCCCAAGCTCCTTTGAAAGCTTTTGAAAAGCATACTGGTGCTGAAGGATCATATTGATGGTTTGAGTGGTATTTGAAGTGTAAGAGTTTCCTTGTTAAAAATCCTTAGAAAAAAAACCATGACATCTGTTGTTAATAATATCTCAGTTCCTATGTGCTATCCAGCTCTGTCATAATCAGGTAATTGTTTTCAAATCTTGTTTATCAATACAGTCTGCAACAGAGATGAAGGAAGAACGCAGAGGGTTGCTCACAGAGAGGGGTCCTTTTGTAGCCTTGTAATTCTGAGACACCGGTCAAAGAAGTCAGTCGCTTCAAAGAAGGTCCCCGCCTTCAACCCCCTTTAGCCATAAATCTTACTTCTAAGTATTCTGACTGTTTCAGGCTAGTATTTAAGCCCACACAGTGGGCACTGGAAAATAATCCTTTAATACAGAAAGAAAAGTACCATTAGCTCATTTCCGGCAGATATTCTGTATTTCAGATGAGGTGTTTTGCTGTTGAAACAAACGCGGTTATTCATTGACTGTGGCTGTGTGGTTTACGTCAAGGCCTATATTCAGTAAAGATAACAGATTTACTTTCTTCTTGCATGTGCCCACAGTATAATTCTCCTTTCATAGAACTTTAGGGATTTATTTTTTTTTTTTCAGGATTTTGTAGCATCGATGTTTTAATGCATCGAGTAGTGGAGAGGCTTTTTTTCCATGCAGGTTCAAAAGTTCATGTTATGATCTTGTATGAAATATCTGCTTATGTAACTAAACGTGCCCGGCTGTGTGTTAGGATGTACATTGTGCATGCTTTTTAAATTTTATTTTCCTCTCTCTGTCTCCCTCTTCTCCCTTTCTCCTCCACTCCATGACATTTGGCTCTGGTTGCTTTTCAGCAGCCACCCTTCCTCCATTGCATTATCCTGGTTCATTGTCTGATACCTGAATGGGATTAATTGAGCCTCTCTTGGGAAGTAGACTGTTGCTCCAAACTTGAAGAAACTGGACAAGTTTTATTCTTACTGTAAGCCTGCAGGTACAGGTCTTGCTTTTCTCTTGGTGCCAGTCTGGTTGCTGATATCAGTCGGGGCAGCATGGATCTCATTCCCATAAGGAAAAGGGCAGATTTTCAAGTTTGCAGAGGCCACCACACCGTTTACATTTGATATGTTGCAAGTTGAGTGCTGTTTGCTGATCTTTCCCCTCTCCCCAGTGAGTGATAAAACCCCAGGTTGTACATGTGATTTTTCAAGTTTTACAAGACACAGTTTTTAAGAAAACATTTTATTTCCTGGTGGGCCAAGGAATTCTATTATGTTGGAACCTCCTTACATTAAGTATGTACCTTTTTGTCTTTTGCAATCTTTAAAGTTAGAGGTAGTGTGATGTATTTTGGAAATCAGTAGTTATAACCCAAGCTTTCCCAGTTTCTGCTCATTTGAAAGACTTTATAATCTTCCAAATATATATATCTTAAAGAAAGTGAAGGAGAATGGAAGGTACACAAGTATGACCACTGTTTTGAGTAGAAATTGTAGAAACTCAGTTGTATAAGCTGTATTAAAATCAGAAGAAAGGCAGGAGCAGAAATATCGTGCCTTTATTAAGTGGTTGTTTGGTTAGTTGTTTTGTGTTTTTTTTTTTTTTTTATTAAAACAGGATAGGTTGTTTGAACTTTTTTGTCTTTATTTTTAACCAACTTTTCATTGCATCATCTGAAATTATAGAAAAACTGTCACCAGTTTGTGCTAGTGTATGTTTAACTAGTGTGAATGTACTGGGGTGTATGATTTTACTCTGTATCCGATTCAATTATTTGCATCTGTTAAAGTTACTGCTTCTGCTCTTCATGTTATCCTGTGTTTAGAACTTCTATTTCCAGTTTTATTCATGTTTTTGTAATGTGAGAGAATAATGAAAACCTGCTGTAAGAAGTTTTCTGTGGTTTTTACTAAGCATATCCTTCACTGTTTTGATAGTGGTTTTGCATGGATATCAATCACAGTTAGCAGGAAATGTAATCTCCTATAGTCACTATAGCTCCAGTGAGCCTGAAGGAGTTGAAAACCTTTCAGGGAGGTGACTAACTGAAAGGAAAAGTATATGGGACCGATACAATGTTGCTACTGATTGTAGCCAGTGGGGTAGAGTAGGAACAAAAAGGTGAAGAATCCTGTGAAATCTTCTGAGAGGTTCTAAGGCACTTGGATATAATTGATTTTAAATAATAGAACCTTACAATAACAGTTAGGTTTTCCTGATCTTTGATTGTTAGAACTGTTTAGCAAAAATTTAGGATGCAGGATCTTGGGCCTTTGGTGTCTTTTCTGAAGGATGGCACTTGGAGAGCAGGTATAGTACCAGGTTTGAAAGAAGGATGTACCAAAATACTGAAATCCTGGTCTCACTTCTCTTCTGAGTGGTTTGTCCATGTAGAAAACATAACCCATCTAGATTTTGCAACATTAACTCGTCTTATGGATGTTAGGTTACAGAATAAATTTCTTTATTTTGGAAAAAAAAAACCAGTGTGTTTTGAATCAACTGGCTATTTTCAAGAAAGTACTTTTATTCTAACATTGCTTTATGGGATAGGAAGAATGGGAATGTTCTGGGGAGTTCGTTGCCTGCTGAGAGCAGGAGCCTTCCTCAGGTTGTGGTTTCACAAACTGCTCAGCTGACCTGACCAACTGCTGTCCATTAAGGCAGAATCACTCTTATTCTTCCTTCTCTGAGCTGTGTGTTTCTGCTCTTTTCTCTGTGTCAGGTGAGCTATTTAAACTCACTAACCAAGCTGAAAAAGTTCTATTCTAACTTAAGGAGATGAAGTGACTCAACCTGGAGGAAGTCCCAGCAGATTTCCAGAGTTGGCATAAGACAAGATATGGTAATGCACTCTGGAATTAAGTTAAGGAGGTGAGGATGTTTAAAAAAAAAAAAAAAAAAAGGCAGAGCCTCCCTCCCATAGTGAGCTCTTAGATGAGACTGCCTCATCTTTGGACAGGTGCCATACAGGCACTGATCACTCTTGTCTGTGTCTAATTTGAGGTCTTGCAGTAACATAACCAAGGTGTCAGAAGGTTGTAAATGGTTAATTGCTGCACCCTAAACCCTGCCATGGCAGAGAGGTAGAACTGCTGCAGACACCTGGCATGGACTGATAGGCACCATTTCCTACTCAGAAAGTAAAACTGCTGGGGTCTGGCCTTTTGTAGTAGTGGTTTGGGGCTGGTTTGGGTTTTGGGGTTTTTTTCGGGGGGGGGCGGCGGGAGCAGTTTTGTTTTTTGGTTGGTTGTTTTTTTTAACTTTATAGCACAGAGTCCTACAAGGTATACAGGTAGTGATAAAAACTCCAGCTTCATTACTGATATTCTTATGGATTAAAACTGACCACAATGGCAAGCCAAGTGTTGTTTAGATATGTTACTTTATGCAGCTGTCACTCCTAACTTGAATGCTTATACTGACTCAAAAGGATCCTTTATCAGTAGTTGCATTATAAAGTCCTGTTGGATTGCTGAGGATATTTCTGGAGTGATGAGAAAGGAAGTAATGGATAAGGTGCTAATTTGCAGTTTGGGAAGTTCAAATCGTTTCTGTGATAGAGACCATTGAACACTTAGTGTTGACTTTGAGATCCACAAAAATACTTGGACTTGTGTATCTGGATGCAGGAAAGTAATTAGGTGTCTGCCTGACAGATTTATATCCAGAAAGCTCCATAGAACTGTTCTGTGGATGCACAAGAAAGGTGTTTTTACACAGACTGGTGCTTTAGCAGGGGCGGAGGGGTTAACAAAGTTTGCACCTAACATTTATGCACTTCAGAAGCAGTGAGTACATACACTCACAGGTGTTGCAACAAAAAAGAAGAAAGAAAGGGTAGAATTTTAACTGCTCCAAATTGATGTGATTCTTTTGACTTTATTTAAACCTCTCTAGATGTTTTATTTGGTCTACTGAAAGCAGAAGCTGACACAAGTGGGATACAGTGAAAACACATGACAACTTAGATACAAAAAATGTGTTATAGCAAAGATTAATCTGATTGAAAATGGAAATTTTCCTGGGAAGGGAAGGCTGTGATGGAATTGGGAAAGTAGAAATGCTAACTAAGACAATTTTTGAAAGCAGAAGGCTTGTATTATGTAAGAGTTAAAAACCCCTTTTGTCTGTCCAGAGATGAATTATAACTCTTGAGAGTTTATCAAGCTTTATGGGAATTCCATGCATAACTGGGTGGGATACAGACACCTCATCAGGTACAGAAGTACTCCTTGCCATGCTCTACCTGCGTGACACTGTCACATGAGAGCAATCAAAGGAGAGAAAACTCTCACAGGGAGAGACTTCCTCTTCTAGAGAGAACTCAACTAGGTGGAGATGGATCATGCCAGACATCCTGTCTCACGTACACTGTCAGTTTTATTCTTCCCTAAAACTGTAGGCTCACGCACCACTTGTAGCTTACATCAAATGCTGCGGTCTTGCGCCCAGCCCAGGGTTACATACTTCTGTTAGGTGTGCTGCTGCTCCTGCAGTGCTAGGAATGCTGGAGGGGTGCCACCGGCTGTTGGTAAATACAGGCTGCAGTTTGACAGTAATTGCTTTCTTCCTGGAGTTTCAGAAATTACGTACAAAAGCAAACAAAGTGCGAGAAAGCACAATGCTTCAAGTGCATTTATATCATATGCTTTTTTTTTTTTAATACATTCCTTTGAATATGGTTCAGTTAAATACGTGAAGTCTGTAATAGAGGAGCAAATCATATACTTGGAAATGTCCTGAGAGTTATCTTGGCCTTAATTATTTATAAGCCTTTCCCTCTCCTGGCCATTAGGTAAATTTAAGGAAGCAGGGGAATGCTTTGTGACTGGAGCAGCACCCTTCACCACACAAAGCAGCTTCTGCTGTATGGTTTCTTCCTCATGAAACACCTACTAGTGGCTTCCCTTGCTCCTTTCAGCCTGTCTTTTAAAACTACTAACAAAAAAAAAAATATGGCCAGGCCCAGCTGCCTTTGGGAGAGTGAAGGAAGAATTTTTCATATTTCTGGCTTATTTTGGTTTTAGGTTTGGAAAAGGTGTAAAATGTTCATTTATTTGCTTTTTGTGTACTAGTGATTTGACCTATTTTCACTGTAATATCTCATAAAGAAAAAAAAAAAATTACTGTTTTGGAAAGGCACAAATTTTTATCTGCATGAAAAAAAAAATTACTGTTTCGGAAAGGCACAAATTTTTATCTGCAACAGGTAATTTAAACCCCTCAGGAGATGTTTCTGTTTTGTACAGAAACTGAGTTTTCTTAAAAATCAGAAGCAATTCTGAGTTACATACCACAGTGTGAATCTGACCCAGTTCTTTGTGCAGGACTGTCCAGTGAAGAAGAGTAGTTGCTAATAGGTGGCTACTGCTCTGAGTCATGATAAGCCTTTTTCTTCCTGAACCACTACAGCTGTGCCATCTGCAGCCTGGAGGTATTTCACTTTGGTGCCCAGTATTGTGCTTTGAAGATATTCTTGGTTGTACAAGATACGTGGTTTTTGCTACCTCTGTGTATGTGAATAACAGTATTCTATTGCTGAACAATGGGGCAGTGGTACCTCGTGAAACCTGTTTTGTACATGGAAGGATTTCTTGCAAGAATGCTCAATGATTTCTCCTCTCTCCCCTTGCAAGATGCAGTGGTGTTGTGGGGGAATCAAATGCAATTGGAGAGATCATACATCCGTATCTGCTGCTTTTGCACTGGCAATATACTGGTGAGGCTTCCATGTCTAGGATCGAGTGAGTTAAGTAAACATGTCTTGAGCTGAGACATAGGTGGTCTATATCAGGCTCTATCTTTAAACTGCTTTCTAGTGAAAGCTCTTAAGAGAACTTATGTTGTGCTTGGAATGAGATCTGGGTTAAAGGTTTAGTTTTATTCTGAGTCAAATCTGTTTTCATTCTTTATCCTCTTTTGCCATCTTCAGTCTTCCTTGTGTTCCCCACAGCCATTGACTTCAACCATATGGCTTTTTGAAGTAAATAACTTAAATAGGTTTCCAATGTCTACAATAGCAAAGGCGTTGGCTCATTGTTCATTTTTTTTCTTGGTTTGGTGAAACAGAAGAATATTGAACTTTAAGAAGAATCCACTAAGACATGGTGTCTCTTCACCTTCCTAATGATGAAACTGTATTTGGATAGATGCTTTTTCAAAAACCTGTTTTGATTTTACATTTTGTACACGGTGTTTGTCATTGAACTGTTTCAGACAAAATATTCTGCAGAATGAAGTTTAGCTTTCCAATGAGCATGTGCTCTAAGGAGTTAAAGGTTTAAAATACAGTCAGAGTACTCTGCTGCCCTGGTCCTGCACCTGGAAATTATGTTAGGTGTGGGGACCCTGAGAGTGCCTGTATGCTTTAATGGTCCTGACTAGCCTCACCTGGGGCTTCCACCCCACCCTCTGCCCCCAGGTCTGGGACCCCCATTTCAGATCAGCCCAGGGCTGTCACTCCTTGCCTGAGCTCTGTGGTTGGTGGTCTCCAGCCTTGTCTCCTTGCTGCCCTAGATGGGGCTCCCCAGGTGCCTCCTGGACCTGGTTCAACCTCTGCCATGCCCAGGGTTGTCAATGGACCCATTTCCAGCACCCAGCTCTGCTCATCTGGCTCATCTCCTGAAGGAATGTGCCACACTGGGTAAGAACAGTGCGCTGCTGGGGTCACCCTTGGCTCCCTACTCACCCCCTCTCACGGGACAGCCCTGCTCCTGCTGCTCCCTGGCAGTGCCTGTGCTTTCATATTGCACTTACTGTCATCAGCATGCACTTGTCTAAGCATTACAAAAGTCTTACTCAGACTGTACTTTCTCAGATACTTGAGGGTTTTAGTGCCAGATTTTGGTTTTTATTTTGACCATCTCTGGAGGTATCTAAAAGACGTGTGGACGTGGTGCTTAGGGACATGGTTTAGTGCTAGACTGGGTAGTGTTAGGTTTACGGTTGGACTTGATAATCTTAAAGGTCTCTTCCAACCAAAGCAATTCTGTAATTCTGTGATTCTAACTTTTGATTTTGAGGTTTTACTTTTGAATTTATATTCATTTCAAGTATTAGTGATGGCTCACTCATCTGTGAGTGGATAGATGGGCAGGTAAAGTGTTTGTGCTTCTGCAAAGCCTTTTTTTTTGTAGTTGTGGTTTCTGGGACATGAATGGGGAAATTTTGTTGTTGTTGTTTTATGTGCCTACAAAGTACGTACTTTACACAAAGGGAATTTCTGTTTAGCTGAATGTTTAAATTCTGAAGCTTATACTCCTACTAAAAACCTTGTTTAGTTCAGCACACTTGTTAGAGTAAGCTTAACTCGCAGAGAGCAATTGATACATAAATTTGAAGTGTGACGGTGGGAAGGGGAAGAAAGAATCCAAAATAATCAATACATGAAGCAAAAAGAAAATAGGAAAAACACCCAAGGTTTGTAAAGACCTTAGTCTAGTTTCTTTCCAGAAAAACAAATCATTAACTAGAAGATGTCATGTCTGTGTCTTTCACATCTGAAATACTCTTAAAAGAAATCCTTTTTTAAAAGCAGAATGAGTTCATAGTTATCTGATGAGCTTTTTAATGGTTTGCTTTAGTTTCATTTCTTTTGTTTTGTTTTAATTGTAGTGAAAGTGTGGGTTTGAGGAGGAAAGTGGTGTGAATGCCTGAATAGTTTGGTTAACTTGGTTAGGGATATTGCTGGTCCTTGACAGTCCTTTAACCAGGAAAAGAGATCCTGTAATGAAATAATCCTTCATTTGGAAGACCCTTCTATCTCCAGTCTTCTGCTTTTTTTAGTTGTCTGCAAAATAACTGTGAATAAAAATGGGTGCTCCTGATGTTTTTAAGATAAAACATAAAGAAGCTAAATACCCTGTTTACTTAATGAACCTCTAAGTATTTAGGGCCTTTGAGATCTTATTTGGAAAGCTTACCAGAAGCTTTCTGAGTGTCAACTTCACAGAAAACCCAAGTGGAAAGTTGGTCAAACATCCAGAAGATGTGTAAACAGAAAAGTTAGACATGTGCATTGAATTGAGAATTAATAGCTGTTACAGGCTGGACCAATCAGAGCCAGTTTAAACTGTCCCAGTCTTGCCACCTCAATTCATTTTTTAACTGGAAACTAATTTAAGTGTGACATTTCGTGTGAAAGAGCTGTCATCAAGCTTTCATATATATTTAAGTGAAATAAAAAGCAACTCAAATCCTGTTACGCAAAGTGCATCCGTTAACCTGTTTGTGTGTCTGTGTCTTCAGAAAGTGGTTCTGGCTGATCGCCCTTGGCAGAATTGAGGAAAAACTCCTTTTATTTTACTGCTTCTTGAAAAACGAAGGAAATATTGGCCTTGTTTAGCTGAGCACAGGATATAACTTAAAGCAATTGCTTTGAAATCCATGTTAACTTTTCTATTATACAGGAATTGGTGGGTTTATTCCAGAGTAGCATGTTTGCACACGAATCTTCTGGGATGGCTTATCCTGTGATAGCTGTAGCGTGCCTGGTGAGCAAGGCCAATCACTTTTTTTTTTTTTACTGACATTGATTTCATCTTTAGGCTACTATTAACTATACAGTTACTGTACAGAGGATGGTTCATGTTCTGCAAGGAAATATGTACAGCTAACAGTAATGTGAGATAAGATTTTTTTTTTTTAATTGAATTGGCTAGCTAAAACTGTCCATGTGTCCAATTTAGAATAATCTGCAAAGCCAGAGACTGAACACAAATGCTGTTCTTGATAAGACATAGTCCTCCACACCCTTCCTTCTTTGTAATTTCCTTCCATTATTCCCACTTCTCAACTTCGTGCTGTGGTTTTGGATAGGTTGGTAGGCAAGGTAATTACCAAATGGTTGGCTAGGGGGTTAAAGCGCTAGCCAGACCTGTGTGTTTTAATACATAGATCTGCTGCCATTCTCCTCACTGATCTTGGACAAGCTGGCTAATGTTTGTTTCAATTCCTCTTCTGTGAGTCATAGGTAACATGTCCTTGCTTCATCAGATTGTTGTGAAGGTGTATTCATGCATCTTTGATGGCTTCTGATGTTACAGTGATGCAAGGTATAACAGCTCTCCCAGGCAGTCATGTGAAAGTAATACATTATGTCTGTACCCACAAAAGTTAGAAATGGGAGATTAGACTACAGCAGCTAATTTGATAGATTTATTTGCACTTCAGTCAAATAGCACATGCTCCCTCTCAAAGGCTCTAAGCTTTTCTGTGGCAAAGATTGTAAACTATCAGGGTAGTTGCACACCTGACCAGTGAGAGGTTGCTCATGATTTTCTCTTTGTGTGGGGATTTTTTTGTTTTGTGTTGTTTTAACTCCATAATAAATGCCAAGATACACTGGCTTTGGAAAATACACTTTATCAAATATGTGATAGTTCTGTTTCTAGCATAATGCTAATCACTGTAGTCAAACGGTCTGCTTCCAATCATCTCCATAGCAACTACATTCAGTAAAAAGTGAAAATAACTGATTCATGCAATTCTGTGCCAAATGATATATATGAGCAATGTCCTATCTGTTTGAAATGTCACATCCAGCTAAATGATGCATACTCAGCTGGCAATGCTTTCTGTTGCACCTCTTAAGAAGCAAGGAAATGGGAGCTAGTTTTTGTTTGCCATACTCTTTGTTAAGAGAAATGAACTTTTAAACACCAGCGTTAGTGTCCCTCCATCTCTTTCTCTGGAATATTCAAATAAAACCAGGAAGGCTTAGTAGCAAGTAATTTGCTTTTTATTTCATTCCTCTCTGCATGTGGAAAGTGACATTTTAAAGCTGGTTATGTCAGTGCAAGTGCTTTGTTTTGGTTTAGCTTGAACCTGTTCCTAACTGACTTTTTTTTTTTTAAAGTGGATCTTGCAGATGAGAGTCATAGCTTCTTAAATGTCATTATTTCTGTATCTCTAGTTCTTCTGTCTGCTTTGTATTTTGGCTTAACAGTTGCATATGTCCCTGATAAATTTTAGGAGTAGTAATTAGAAGCAATGTCTAGAATATGTGTTCTCTTCCTCCCACTTGGTTTTATCCTGGTCTGTGACAGCTGCTCCTGCAGTTACTCATTCCACCTGGAAGGGTGAAATGCAGAATCCCTTTCGAGCTGAAAGTGAGCAAAATGTCAGGTATTGCCTCAGAGGAGCCTTCTCTGAGATGGCTTGGATGCTTCTTGCCTTTCACATGCATACTTTAGGTTTGATTTT
>NW_010304231.1:35611-73333 GCF_000700745.2 Antrostomus carolinensis | reverse complement strand
CCTGCTGACTGCAGCCAGCCTTTCTTCTTTCAAAATCGCACCTCTTTTAAATGTCTCTGTTCCTTAGCTTTTTAAGCTAGCTTTCAAAGCTGGCCTGAGGGCACCAAAACTTAACTTGAAGATTATGTTATAGACCCCTGTGGTGGGGTAATGGTGGGAGAGTTAGCACCTCTGGATGTATGCCCTGTAGCGTAGAGTTGCTGTTTGTACTGAGCTTCTCAAAGAATGGCTTTGCAATTAAATATGTGCTTTAAATTCAGCGCCAAAATAGAATTTTGAAAGATTTGTTGTAGAAGGTGTTCTTTTGGGAGATGTATTAAGTGCCTGGCAATCCTGTATGTGGACATGTTTATTTTATGGTTTTAAATGTGAGTCTTTTCCTTGAAGCTTTTTTGTTTTCCACTGATCTTTAGGAACATCTTATTTCACACTTAAATCTACTTATTTGTATGTATTTTGCAGGAATCCCTTGAAGCTCGCCCTGGGAATGGACAGCTACCTCCATTTCTGGAGGGGAGTAGTGCCAACTGAAGAAGTCTTCAAGGCAAGTCAACAAGTGTGCTGATAACTCTCTGAAGAGTATAGGGAAGGGGCAACCTTCCAGGCCAGCAGCCATGCCTTTCGGGCTGAAACTGCGACGGACCAGACGCTACAACGTCTTGAGCAAGAATTGCTTTGTGACAAGGATCCGTCTGCTGGACAACAGTGTGATCGAGTGTACCCTCTCTGTGGAGAGCACGGGGCAGGAGTGCTTGGAAGCTGTCGCTCAGAGGCTGGAATTACGTGAGGTAAGAGTAACACGAGGAAAACCATCTGTCACTGTATCATTTGATGCATTTTTAGTTCAGACAGTCTGTTTGTTTGAATTGTGTTATTCTTGGAGCTGGCCAGATATGATCAGCAGCTGGAGCTTGGACAAACATCTTCTGGTTGCATGAAAACTGAAGGCAGAACAGTATTTAGGGTATTTTGTGCTGTTTCTCATTCATCGTAGCTTTGAGAGCTCTTTGTAAGATGAAGATGAGCTTTCTTCTTCTCTTAGAAAGCAATGGATGTTGCTTTCTGAACTGGGATGCCAAGGGGCAACTTACAGTAACTTATCTGAATGTAAACCCGGTTTCACCATCACTACTGGTTGAATTATGCCAGTGGGAAGGAGACCACTGGCTTTTAAATATCCACCTTCATATAAATATATTTTTGTTACTAATGTACAGAAAAAGGAATCAGTTGTGTTACTAGCAGGAGCAACTAGTAACAGTTTGAGGATAATGGGGGTTTTTCCTTCCTTTTGTTTAATTGAAATATGTCACATCTGAAACTCTGAAAGGCTTTCTTTACATTCCCAATGCTTCTGAAAAGACTGAAGAAACCCAGTCTTACTTTATTAAAGACTGAAATTCTTTATTTTCTACTTCTTGTTGTAAAGTTCAGTGTTTATTTTAAGTGTTGATGTATTTTTAGAAATATCTCTTCAACTTGCAAGGCACAAATGAACTGTCTTTTCTTACTTACCTTCTGTGGACTACTTACATGTATCCTGGTTTTTGTATCCATGTATCTAGGTTTTTGCAGTTCACAAGTTGAAAACCATTACCTGGAAATTGCTGTGTTATTGTCTGACTATCCTAGCTGATGATTTCTGTAACCACAGCTGGGAGATCTAATAATCTTGCAGTGTCTTACATTTGTTGGTCCATGGGCCTTTGTAATGGTGGCAACTGGAAGGTAGCATACAAATAACTAGTGCAGATGAAAACTAAACAAAAATGATGAAGAATGAGGGAAGAATCTCACTCCATGTGTTTGTGTGTGTGCAAAATAGGCAGGAGCATATGCAGGCAGGAATAAGGCAGAGAGTCAGACTATTCTGTAGTGATTTTTCATACATTGTTTGGGGTTTTTTTTAATGTGGATTTTAGTAGAATCATCTTCTTCCTTACCTTCTGGAGATGAAGGTTTCCCAGTAATTTTTTTTTTTCCTTTCTGTTGGTGATGCTTTAGGGTGTCCTTACAGAGAGGTTGGGTCCTTTCCTTTCCATTATAGTGCAGAAAGGAGTGAAATGAATAGAGGGATTCTCCTTGTATTCCTTGTGGCTTATCTGGTTGATGCAGCAGAATTCTGGGCCTTAATGATTCTGTCTGGAGGTCCACCTTTGTTTGTGAACATTAGCTCCATCAGCAGGTTAGCATTCTTTTCCACTAAGCATTTTGTGATTTCAAAACGTGTTTTGTTCCACTTTGAAACTTCAGGATTTTGTTCCAAAATTTTCCAGAGAAAAGAGATTGGACAGTAGAGTGGCAAAGGAAGTTGTTTTGATCGGTGTTCAATTTCATGGGGGTTTTCTATTGCTTTGTTGGTTTTTTTTTTTGTTTTGTTTTCAAAATTATTTGTGTCATGTAAAAGAAATATGTCAGCACAAAAAGTTAGTGTTTCAAGATAAAAAATATTTTAACAACACAGAAGAGAATGCTTTGATGTTGTTGGAACACTTTCCCCTTCTTTCATCACCCTCCCCATTTTTTTTTTTCTAAACAAAGTTTTGGCAACATTGAACCGATTTTGTAAAGTTCAGATTTCAACAGTACAGCATTTTTTGTCAGAAGTGGGGTTTTTTTCAATCACTTTTGCCAATTGGTTCTGGTAGCATCCATGAAATGTTTAGAAGAGAAGGGAATTACTGATCTCTTTCAACTCTGAGAGGGTCTTCCTGTATTCTCTTCTGCTCCTTTCATGAGGAATAATTGGAGCTAGCAAGCTTAGAGGTGTCCGGTGCTGAATGCTGTCCTTTCCCTCAGACCCAAAATTCAATTCTGCTTCTGCCACTGTAGAGTTCCTGCATGGTTTGTAGGGAATCAAGGCTGATGCAATCATTTGGTGATTGTCCCCTTCCTTCTCTAGGCTTACCATCATTTTTGAACTCGCTGGCCAATCACATCTACAGAAGGGTCAAAAATACTTTGACAATGCTCAAATTTCTACAAGATTCATGCAATTGTATAGCTGATAGAGGAGAGAAGCTCATTAAATGTACCAAGGAGAAAATGTGTGCCAGTGTCCCTATTGGAGAGAGGCTTTTAAAATTCTCCAAATGTAGCAAAAGCTTCAGCTGGAATACGCTTTTTCTTAGAAATCCTGATCAGGAAACTATGATGTTCAAGCAAGGAAGAAACTAAGCTTCGTTAAATCCCGTGCTCACAAAACAGAACTAAAATCCCATTTGTCTCCTCCATGCAGTCTCGGATAAGAGTATGTGTTCTCTTAAAAGTAAAGATCAATTCTTGTTTGATACTTCAGTTTGGTCTTATGTTTAAATAAATCCCAGGTGTACCTCAACTTTCACATTTGTGTTAGGAATACATTCATGTTTCACTCAAGCTGATTTCTTAGAAATAAACAAAAACCTGTCCAGACCTCCCCTGCTAAAAAGCAAAACTGTTTGAGATTACTGTATGTATTGTTGGGAAAGACTGTCGATCATTATGCTACACATGACTGAAAAACAGTATCTAATGGATTATGCATATTTCTATTTGATCTCTGGGGAATGCAACTCCTTCCCTGACTGAGTCAGGGTTCAGGAATAGGTCAGTAGAAAGTGTAGCCATATAACTACTGTAAAATCTGGATTTATCCTTTTCAGCAAAGCTCTTCACAAAGCATCAGGTCTTTTATTTGAATAGTTAACAGTTCAAATAAAATGAGCTCTTATGCCAGCATTATGTAAAAAGTAAAGACGAGAAGATGGGAGGAAAGAAAAGAGAGGAAAGACAAGGTCAGAAACATCATTTTACAATCTTGTATGTATGTGCACAGATTGTAAAAAGAATTTATTTTTTTTCCTCAGTATAGTGGCACTTTTCCCTTCAGGTGAGACTAAATGAACCTGCTTGAAATAGCAGAGTGATCTGTACAAATCCGTTGTGAGACTTCATGTCTCTTTCTCCTTGTTGTTCTCCTTTATTCACTTTATAAAATGATAAAAAGTTTAAAGATGGAATGTTCTGATGTATTGTAAGGGAGGAGGAGGGAAAGAAGGTCCTTTCCAACCAAAAATATTATTTTGAGCTGAATTTCACAGTGGTACCTCCAGTACTGTGATGCTGCAAAACCCAAACCAAAGCAGGAGGATGGCGGGCCGAGCGCCACAAGCAGACACTGACCGCTGTGCAGGGGTAGCCATTTGCTGCTATTCCAACCTTTTTTTTTGTGCCCTAGAAGGTGTCCCCTCCTCATAGGGCATGACTGAAAACCTGTGTTCAGCAGCAGGGTTGCCTCAAAGTTTGACTTGGTTTGACTCATCTTGCCAGAGAAGCTGGGATTGTGTTCAGGCAGCACTTGGACAGGAGACCTTCTAGGAACAATTGGCTGCTGTAAATGGTGCCTTCCCCTCTGTGCAAGCGCCCCAGGATAGCAGGGTTTCATGCTTTTTGCCTGGAGGAGCTGGAACTCTGCCTCTTTCTCAAGGGTAAATATTTAGTTGGCTGCTTAACCAGATGCTTTAATAAACATCAAGCCTGTCTTGTTGGATCCTTTTGAATGAGATTTGCTGGTTTAATAACTGTCTATTATCTCCTGTTGTTGACAATTCTACTCTTTTTGCTCAACATAAAGGCAGGAGTAGTTCTGGACTTGGGAGTATAGCTAAATCCAAGTCCAAAATGAATATGTTGCCTTCTGAACTGGCAGCTAGAATGTAATCTTTTTTAAGACTTCTCAGCACAGGTTTTGTGTATCCAGTTTTCTTTTCTGTCTCGCCATATTTTGAGGATTGCCTTTTCATGTAGCATCACTGGAGTGTGCAGGTGCTCTGGTTCTTTTCCACTGCTTTAGCAGAGGATGCAGTTCCTGGAGGAGTGTAAGCCAGTTTCCTTGTACCACATACCGAGTCATGTGTGGTAGTTAAGACAAATTTTAAAACCTTGGGAGAAAATTAGTGTCAACTCCTTTCTAACAGAGCTCTTTGTGTATTTACAGATTAGGCAGACCAAACACACTAGCAACTGAAGCTCTTTATCTGCAGAATGGATGTGTGTGCATACATTTAGTGTTATGAAAAGCTTTCCTTCAGTGTGTATCACCAGTCTGTCAGCTGTGGCTGGAAGAAGGATTTCTTTTTTTAGAAGTGAAAGCATCACTCACTTTCTTTGCCACTTTGCTGATGAACCTGTTAGGGTAGCCCATGTTATTTCAGAGCCTGCCAGGTGTAAGTGTAGATATTTATTCCATGAAAACTGAAGTCAGTAGCTCACTTTGTACCAATGGACAAACAGACCAGCTTTTGGAATCAACCTAGTTTTCAATCAGCTGCTTATAGAGAAAAGATTCCGTTTTTATATATCCCCTCATCTAATTTGTGGAGTGTCTGTACTGTAAAAATATTTTGTGGGCTGGAATATATGGCAACTCATGACTCATTCTGTAAAGCCTTCTGGATAGTCATATGCCTGATCATAGCTTACTGAACTTGATGGTCCAGCCATTTCCAGTCCCACATTCCTCTGTTGTTGGGAATTACTAACGTTCCTAGGGGAGAGTCTTCAGGTGTTTGCACTAGTGGGTACAGAAGTCCTCCCCCACTGTGGATTGTTAAAAAAATGCTAACACTTTCAAGTTCCTGGCAATAGGGAGCTGATATTCAGGTAACTGTGTTGGTTGTCTCTCCAAAGTGTGGCATTTGTGACTTGAGCTCTGCTCTGCAGTCCCTGTGCTTCATCTGCAATTGCTCAATCCTCTCCAGGCTGCTTTCCAGGAAAACAGTTGTCTTTTAGTTGTGTGAAATTCATGCTGCCATGGTTAGTCCACCGTATCTGCTGTAGTCTAGAAGCTTAAACACTGCATTCCCTTCACTTCTTACTCCTTGGAAGTGATTTAAGATTCTGGATTTGGTACTTGAAGAGCCTTTCTGCTGTAGCAAATCTAAACTTTTCTTGTCCCCCTGCCCCCACTCAAAGGGGAGGGACTGTGTTCATTTGAGCAGTTTAATTGCAATACCCTTAATCCCTTGAATAACTCTTTTAGACTTCAGAGTCCAAATCATCTTAGTTGCTAGATGTTTTACAAGTACTTGACGCTGCAAATTTGGGACCTTGATGATGTGAATGTTTACTTTTTAAAGTAATGGAATGGAATTTAAGGTGGAAGATTTATTTTCATAGCTCTGCACTGTTTCTTGCTGAGGATGAGCTGCCCTGCAGTGATTTTCAAGAGTTTGTCCATTAAAGGATTTCCCTTATGATGTGGTAAAATCACTATGCTTTTTTCTTCCTTCACATTAATTCCTTTCCTTTGCTGTCTCCACGGTCCCTCCCACCTTCATTTTCATCTAATTACTATCATGGTGAGCTCATCAGAAAGAACTTTTTATCCAGTGATGACTACAAAGAGAGTAGACATGTATCAATGAATTGGTTAGTTTTAAGTGTATTCTATGTGAGATGCTGACTTCTTGATTTATTTGTGTCCTGGACTGATTAATTGATTTATTAAAGATACCTTTAAATTCTAGAAGGAAATATTACATTGATTCCCTTAAAAAACAAAGCAAAACAAAACAACTCTAACTTGCTTCATTGTACCAAACAGCTTAAAGAAAAAGGGCTGAACAGTGTTCAAACTATACTGCAGGTTTGTCAGGCTTAATTGAGGTATCAAGTTGAATTAGGTATCACTTTAGTTAAATGCTAGTCTGGATGTTCTCCAGGTTGAAAATATGCACATAATGAGACCCTAAAGTAAATACACCTGCACTCCAATTCAGAGTTTCTGCATATGATTCTCTCTTACATGCCCCCAGCTATAAAATAGTTGGAGCAGCGTTGCTCCTGCTGGCTTGTTGTCATTTTTAAGCATTTTAATTTTTCAATATTGCATTAGATGCCCTTGTGTTGTATGTTGAGTCATGGTCCATGCAATGGTTTTTAGAGAACCAAAGTGAAACAGGCTGTTGATGGTGGCTTTTGCAAAGTGTAATGGTTGCAATTTGTGTGCTACTTTTGAAGACTTTTAAATAAAACATGTGAACATCTGGGAAATCCGGTTGGTGAAATCTTGATGATTGATTTATAGGCCAAACGTTTTGGATGCATTAAAAGTAATTGCAAATGAAAGCTTTATAAAACACCAAATAGGGGCTTTTCTATTTTCTGTCAAGTATCTTTATTTAAAATGTGGTGCTATGTATAAAGGATTGTGACTGCCTGTGGAAGGATTGTTGTCCAGGTAAGTTAAGCTGTAATGACAAAATAAGTATTTTATTTATGTCAAGGTTAATCTAATCTAATGGAAGCTACTGGAAAGTTTTAACTGAATAGGGAGTCAGTTAGATTAAACACCAAGAAAGTTTATTGGAATGAAATGAGAGAAATATGCAGAAATAGTAATGATCCCACTTTCAGATCCTAAATCTGCTTGGTGTCCACAAAAGTTGCTCTCACAGTTTCTGTTTCATTCATTCCAGTGTTAGTACAGAGTGGTATTTTATATTGAAGGCATTGCTGGAAACCTCCAGATGCTAAACGTGAACACTTTTTCTCACCTTTTCTTCAGATCTGTAGTCGTAGCATTTGCTGTTAATTAAAGTATGCATTTGCCTGCAGTAATAGATCAGTGTGTTTAATACAGTGATTTAAGGACTTTTCAACAGAATCCTTCATGATGAATTGTCTATTCTTTCAGCTGCTTATTACCAATTCATAGTATTTGAACCTCTAGTTCTGAACCCTGTTCCTTGCTAATTACTCTCCACCAGCAACAGTCCCATGTGGCTTATACAGGAGGTACAACAGTCATTGAGGTTTACACGGGATAGGAGAAAGCTGAGGTTTTCAATCTGGTATTTCTTTAAGACCCTAGAGCAAACAACTTGTGTGTGTGATGCACATTTTAGGTGTAATACTTCTTCATCATAAAACCTTATGAGTGCATTAAAAAAAAAGTAAACATGTTCTGGATTGGGTAAATAGTTCTGGTATTGGTAGATATATTTTGACATATGGGTTTGCATTCTTCTTTTTATAGGTGGAAGAGTCCTTGTCCTATGCCTACATTGGGCCTGATGCAAAGTCTCTTGAAGTCTTTGTGTTTTGATTCAGACTTAGTGTTTGCTGTCTGTTCACAAGGCACAGATGTAAAAGAAAACAAAGACTCAGACACTTTCTGTAAATCATTTATGTCACCTGTACCGTAATGTCAGACCGAGCTCTTTAATATGCATTTGCAAGAGATGATAAGGCGCAGGTAGTACTCTATGAAGTATATTATAATTCAGTATTAATTTGCCATGGTCTTCAAGATTGTCCTAAAAATAAAAAGGGACAGTAAAAAAGAAATTACTCTATTTTGCATATGGAAAAATGTACACAATGCCATCTGTTCTTATACAATCAACGACACAAATGCAAATGTGTGATCTAGCTGAAAAAGGTAAACTGACACTATTTTGTTTCTTTATCTAGACACACTACTTTGGTCTTTGGTTTCTCAGCAAGAGCCAGCAAGCCCGCTGGGTTGAACTGGAAAAGCCTCTGAAGAAGCAGCTGGACAAATTTGCCAATGAGCCTTTGCTTTTCTTCGGGGTAATGTTCTATGTGCCCAGTGTTTCCAGACTACAGCAGGAGGTAACAAGGTATGTGGTTTCCCTCTGTTTGCACTATTGTGATATAGCTGGGAGGGAACGGACAGTTGCTCTGTTTCTGGCATTCAGTATTTACTCAGGTATCATCTGGTTCTTTCCTGATGGGGAAAAGTGAGAGAAGTCACCATTTGATTATATCTGTTTGGAAAAAAAATAATAATAATTAAAAAAAATTAAAGAAAAGCAGTATTGGTGAATGATTATACATTAACAACTGCAGAAACAGAAAGAGATTGATAGATATATGTTTAAAGACCTGACAGAAATTTTAAAAGGGACCATGGTGACCATAGTCTTGTTCTGTAACCTTTGGCTGATTAAAAAGAAGCCATAGGCAAAGAACCTCTCTATACAGTTTTAGTTTATTATTCTTACGTCTACCTGTGCTTGCTGAAAGTGAACTTTGGCATCTTTTCTGGGTTTTGCCCATCCCACTCCTATTTTTTTTCCTCTTACACTTCACAAAAGGATTAAAATTGTTAGAGGGTATTAGTCCTTTAATTATGATCAGGGTGCACCTTTGCAAACAACTTCAGTGGGAGTTACTCTTTTATTCAGAGCCCTATGCTGCAGTTGTAACAGTGCAACTGTTTTTAGGAGCTGTTCTTGTAAACCACATCACTGTGTGGTTTTTGCACATCTGTAATGTATTCAAATTTTTTTTAAAAAAGGAGGAGAAATAAGAAAAGCCTACCTTACCTAAAAAGAGGTGGGCTTGTTTTCTTTTTAACCAAAATTATTTCATTTATCTGGTCGAAGTTGCTACAGGGTGGCAGAAGCTTCCCCACTGAAATAAAATGTTCTGTTGCTGCAAACCTGAAATTCATCATGTGGTCATGTCTAAAAAAGATGTATAAATAGTGGAGAAAGTGACTTTAATTCTAGAAGGTGTACAAGATGTGAAGCCTATTTTATTTTGCAGATTGTTTATATTAAAGGGTTTTTTCTTAACACTGGACTGGAGAATTGACTTTGGTAAGATATGAAAGATTTGAGTCTTAAAATGACAGCTGTCAAGCAGTCCCTTGACTACTGCATATGCAGAATTCCTACCAAACAGTGGGCTGAAAACATCACAAACCAACTTAAATTTCCCTGGGAATAGACTGAATATTGATGCTTGTCTGTATCTATGTGTTCCTGCTTTGTATGTGTTGGGAGAGGGAAGCCTCATACCTTTTCCTTCAGAATCATTTAACATGCAGTCACAATGTATGAAATATTCTGCTGCTCACTTTAGTCAGCTCAGTCCTGGCTTAGTTGTGTGCAAGGAAGCATTGTAGCTACTTGGATGCTATTATCTCTTCAAGCTGCAGCCTGCAGCGCTGATTGCTCATTCATAGCTCACCTGCAGAGGTATATTTGCTCATTCTGCCTGGGTAGGTAATAACAAAACATTTCAGTGACAATTGAACTTCACAGCACCCTCGATTGGAGTGGCTGCTGAGTTGTTTTTCTTTCTGAAGTGATTGATAACATAAGCTGCAGAGTCTTATAAGTGCCTCTTACATTTCTTGACGTGTCTGTAGCAAAACCAGCAGCTTACTAATGGATCTCGGATACAGAATAACATTTCATTATTTTTTGTTTTGGTTTTCCTGAAATGGAATTGCTTCACTGTAGACAATGTGATGGCAGCAAACCTTCAACTGTGCAATTGTACGTGCAAGCAGTAAATCTCATGTTTGAAGCAATGAGAGGTGGGGACATGGAGGACTCTTCTGAAACATGACAGAGAAAGGCTTAGTCTAAAGTGTGATTAGATGAACAGCTGGGAATTTTTTTTGTAGATTTTTTTTTTTTTTTGCTTTATTCTTGGTAAACTGATTAAACATTTGTTTTGAAGTTGAGACTGGCTGCTCTTAGGATTAGGCTTGATCATGATACGATGACCTGTGATGGTGAGTCTAGTGCCTACCTCACCCACTCAGTGCCTATGTGTTTGACTTACATTTACGTACAAATTAAAAACCTGTCTTAAATGCAAAACGCATGATGAGACACTTCATCTCCTCCTGGGAAGCTCCAGAACCACCTCAAACAAACCAACCCAACCCCAAAACAAAACCATCACCAAAGGCTGAAGCTGCAAAGCTAGTGACAGCACTGCTAGCAGTGAACCTGTTACCTTTGTAACCTTCTCTTGGTGGAAACATCTCCAGCCCTGAGCTTGCCTGGCCATGTTTGGAGCTTGAGGTGAAACCCATCTCTCAGTCCAAGCTTTTAGTTAATTGTAGACTCCAGAATTTCCAGGGTTGATTAATATTCCTTGAAGATGTTGAAAAGTCTTCTGAGAATATTTCAGCAAACGCTTACATAATCTACAAGTATTCAAAACCCAAGGAATTGGTTTACTGAGATGGTTTACTCTGCCTCTGATCTGGAGGATTATAGACTTTGGCTTGGTAGCTGGTTTCGAGAGATTTGTCCCAGATTGAATATACCTCCCTGCTTCCAGTGACTGCAGCCCCCAACACCTCATGTGCTGCCATCACAAAGATAGGAAATGATCCAAGGCTTTTAGGTTCTGTTGGCTGAGAGGAGCATTACTTTTGGGGGTGGTCAGTGGCTCTGAGGCAGTTCCTTAATCGTTTTTATTTGAAAAACCATCTGACTCTTCAAAACAATCTGTGGACTATTTTGTGTGTTTGGTGATTGGGACCAACAGGAGGAATCTTTGTACAAATAAGACAGTTCATTTATAGGTGAAGCCATAATAATTTATTTATAAAATCATAATTTCTTTACACTTTATCATTACTATTGGTAGTCTAAAATGCTAATTATGGCTACAGGCTCCTGGAATTTAGCTGCCTGCAGTGTTGGTAGTGATCGGGAGCTCTTCATGGTTTTGCTGGTAACTTTCTGTAGTGCACAAGCTGAATGTGGATGCAGAAATAAGGGTGAGTGCTGTGTCCCGCAGTGGTGAACAGACTCTGTGGAAACTTGTACATATATGACATGCTGGGAGAGAAGTGAAATAGAAATCTAGTGAGAAATCAGCGCTGTCCTTCAGAGGTACAATATGGGAGTGTCAGTTGACTTGCTGAAGCTAAACGCAAGTAGCAGTGCTAACCACAGAGTTGCAGAATGGTTGGGGTTGGAAGGTACCTCTGGAGATCATCTGCTCAGAACAGGGTCAGGCAGAGGAGATTGTCCTAGGACTGTCCCCCGCTGGATTTTTAATATGTCTGTGGATGGAGAGATTCCACACCTTTTCTGGGAAACCTGATCCACTGTTCAATCACCCTTGCAATAAAAAGGGGGTTTTATGTTTAGAAGGAATTTCTTGTATTTCAGTTTGTGCCCAAATAACCTCATCATTTCAAAGGTGTAGATGGATATTGAGTGAGTGGGTTACCTGGGTTGGTCATGTAGCTGGTTATTGAGGACCTGCAGAGCTGCAGACGCCTAATATATAACCACAAGCATCACCGTCACTTAATGTGGGATGCCTGTAGTTGTGAGAGTTATTTCTGATAAGATGAGAAAGAAGGGTCTGTGGGATCCTTGGAAAAGAAAATGAAAATACAAGACTGCCAGAGCAGTTTATTCAACTACCAGCTCTTTGAAGTCAGTCTCCGAGGCCTGCAAGAAAAGATGAGACAAAGAGTACTCTGGGGGACACATTAATTGTTTTAGTAGGTCAGATCTGACTTTGACTTGCGGTTCTTTACTTCTCTTTTACAAAATTGACACTTGCTTAAAGATTTAAACAGTAGTGGTGTGGGGTTTTTTTCCTGCTCAAAGTTATGTGGAGCATTGGGACAGGGTAAGAAGCAGCAGCAGGACATTGTCAGTCATGTTCAGTTAGTGATTTTTGAGTGTGAATGGCTTCTCAGGACAGCTGTTTTTCTTGACCTGTGGCAGAAGCTTCCAGTGGATGTTCTAGGGAGATGTACAGAAAGCAGCTGCCAGTTGTAGAGTACCTGTCTCTTATTTCTGGTAAATAAATGTTACTGCCTTGCCTCTCTTTCAGTGTAATAGCCCTGTATTCTTGGCATTGAGCCTTCTCTTAGGAGAGGTATTTCCTACCCTCTAGTCCTCTTATTTCCTTACTCTTTCTAGTCTGTTTCTTTTGTCTTGGGTTGAGACGCCCATTTTTATATATCCCCTGATCTTAATCCTGTTTCCTCCAAGATCTCAGTGACTCCAGCATCTCCCCCACCTCTAGTCCTGGCATTCTACCTGCACCCAGTCCCAGAGAGATCTTCAACAGAATGATGAGTTAAAGCCCCATGATAATTTCTTGAGGTGTCAGGAGTTTTACCATTTTGTAATTGCTATAATTTGAAAATTTCTATAAGAACTTGCCATAAACCAAATTTATTTAAAAAATAACAAACCACACACAAACAAAAAAACCCTTCAACAACAACAGCAAGAAACCTCCCCACCAACCAAGCGAAAAAACCGTCTCCAGGCTTGATGGCAGCTGCAGCAAGAGCCGTTTGGGTGGGAGTATGGGGGTTGGCACATTAGTAAAAGGCATTTTTCGTGGAAGGCTACTTAGACAACCTCTTTTTAGTCATCCAGCTGTTCTCAGGGTGAGCAGCCATTGCAGGTGGAGATGCTGCGCATGCTTTTGGCATATTTAAAGCACCGGGGGTCTGCATACTGTCTGATATAAAGCAGTCTTTGTGATGCCCTGTAGAGTAGATATTTGCAGAGATTAGAAATATAAATCTGGCTTGTATTTTCTGCTAACTCCTAAGAGGCATCCTTTCAACCATTTATTTAAAAAAAAAATAAGTCTTTGTACAGTGTCTAAAGTAAACAAGCTTGCTTTCACTGTGCTCTTGTTCCAAAAACAGAGAACCCACACACTCCTGTGGCTTTCTGAAAATGTGGGTGCGATGGTGCTTTCTGCACAAATATCAGACAATCCATAGCCTTTTTTTCTTTTTTCTTCCCCCTCCACAGTTCTAAGGGAAAACTGTAGTTACATTTTGCTCCCCACAGTATCTCTATCTTCACATGTGATCCTGCTGTGCCTCCTGTGAAGGAACGAAGGTGTACTTTGGTCTGGTTTTCTTTTTATCTTTCTTGGAAGAAGCTTTCAGTATCTTACTATGTGGTCTGTACCCAGTAATATCAGAAGATGTTTGTGCTGTTGCAGATTGGGGTATAATCCTGTGAAATGAGAGCAGTTCCTAATCTAGGTGCTGCCAGTGAGGCTGGGTCCCCATGGTGCTGTGCACAGTAGGCCTGGTGTGCACGACTGTGTAGGGAGGGACATATTCCAGCTTCAGCACTGTGCTGCATTGGGCTTTTGCCCCAAGCTTGGCTGCTCTGCATTTTCCCTGAAGAACGTGCTGTACGGCCTTCCCGTGAAAGAAAACATCGAGTGTTTGGAATGGAATGGCTGCACCTGCAAAGTGTGGGAATGAATGTGTTTGCAGGTGGAAAATTAGAGCCTGTGGCTGCCAGGCCTCTTTTCTGGAGGGCCTGTGAAAAATCAGCCTCAAATTTATCTTCCTTGAAGTGAACATTTATTTCCTCTGATATTTTGCCACCTTACCCTTTTCTTCACCATTTCTTGTAGCTATTTTTTCCTGTTTTTCTTTCAAGGAAATATTTCTTCTTTACAATTCCCCACCTTTCCCTTTATTTTTCTTCAAGTGTTGGTTAAAGAATTTTTAAACAGATGTTATTCTAAAGCATACAGACTCTTAGGACTGAGTGAATTTTTGAATCATGTGAAGATAAAATAAAGGGAAGAAAAATTAGTGGTTGGCTGCTTCATATGTACAGGAAAAAAATGTGGCAAGTCTACTTTTTTTTTTTTAAATAGACTCTCAGATTTTTTCCTTTCCCTCAAAGAAGTCCTTCTTGAATGTCTCACCTACTTGAGTTTATCGTTGCTTTTAGTCTACTTTGCTTTATTTTTTTGAACAAGCTAAAGTTTCACATCCTCCCATGTTGCTAGCTTTTAATACAAGTACAATCAGCTGGAGTTTTTTACCAGTCACCGATGTCTTTCCATGGTGCTTTTAATTGCTGTGTTCAGGCAGGATATCACATATCCTCCTGTGCCAGCCCGGTTTTGTGGCAAGCTCGGTGATGTGGAACTCTTTTGGCTGTTAAGCTTGTAAAGTACATGAGGCTGCTTTGCTTTTCATGCTTGGTCACACCTGCAGTTTGTGCCTGTCTAAGAAGTCTCTGTGTGTACCTTTGAGTTCATGATAGTTGATTTGAGCACTGTGGTGACTTCATTGTCCAAAATGTTTATTTTATATATCACAGTGTCTCAGAAAGAAACAGCACGACGTGTACCAGCTGGTTTGTTCAGCACAGCCTTGACTGTGCTTGCCTGAAGTGAGGGACTGTGACAGGCTCTGTGGCCATGTTTGTTAATACACCTCTGGAAGGCCCATAGGATTTTTTGAATGCCAATGGATCTTAAAAATTCAACAACACTTAATTTTTTTATTTTTTTTTCTATGGAAGTACAGGCAAATATCATGCAGGATAGATAGGGAAGAGGAAGAGGTGCATAGTTAAGATGGACAGGTCAGCAAATGAGCTAAAACCGAGTGATATACAACAAGTAGGAAGTTAGAGTACTTAAAAAACAACAGGCCAGAGTTGGGTGTCTCCCACTTGGAGATTTAAGATAAGATTTAATCATTCAATATTACTGGTGTAACTGATCAGAAAAAAGTTTGGTTTTCAGGTGATGGAAGCCTTACTACCTTGTCCAAATTTGTCTGTTTCCGAGAACCTTCATCATTTCATGTTGATGGTGTACTTCCTAGCACATGTTTTAAGAGAATGCCTGCTGTCTTGGAAAGATAGTATCCTGGAGCAGGCTATGTAGCTTCCAGAGAAATGAACGCAACCAGTTTCTCATTGCCCTCTTTTCTGGGAAATGTCATAACTTCTGTGCACACACCTATCGGCTGTGCCGTGCTTACGGAGCAGCTCATTCAGGAAAGGCCACGACACAAAGCCCTCTCTTGGCATTAGAAAGAGCTTTGTGGCTTGCCCAATTGGAAGGGCGATGCATCTCTTCACTAAGAAGCAAGACTGTTCTCTTCAACACAAATATGATATTAATGATCAGAACAGTCCCATGTTTTTAACTATTTCCAGTTAAAAAGTATCTGTTGGTTCTCTTTGTCTGTTTCTTATATTGGTCTGGATCCTTGCATAGCATAAACCAGTGTAGCTCCTTTCTTCTATATTTCCAACTTTATAATGATATACATTTTATATATATCATATTTCTGTTTTATAGACAGTTAATGGACTGTAATTTTAAATGATTCACATGAATTAAGGCAATCACTGCTATACAGGGAAGTCATATCACATGAACAGAAAAGGACAGCATGTTCTGTCAAAGTGGCAGACCTTAGAAATGGATGAATCCTGTTAAACCTTTTTTTCTCACCTAAATGATTTGGAGAGTCAAATTACTGGATACTTTTTACAGTGGAATGGTGGGGAACAACAGTGAAATGGCATGGGGTGCCAACTGGACCTGTATGTGGTGGTATTAATTCTTTCTTTTTTAACTGAAGAACTAATTTACAATGTTGTAGGTAGGTGCTGTGTCATTAAACATGGTAAAAGAGTTAGGACAAGTACCAATGTAAATGTCTTAGTCATGAGTCATTGTGGTGGGGTGTCCCAGAGGAAGTAGCAGGAACTCTGGAGCTGAAATTTTATAAATTGATGGGAGGCAAAGAAGTTTCTGCTGGAACAGAATCCTATTTTGGTTTAGACTGTGGTTGCCAGCCTGTGTGACCCTACAGGTCCCAGTTCTGGTCATGGTCCCAGTGCTGATTGTCTCATGACTGGAACTGCATCGTATCTGCCAAGACTGGGAAAAAGGCAAGCTCTGGGATTCATTGTGAGGTGGAGGTAGTCGTGAACTTCCAGAGACTCCTGAGTCCCCAGGGATCCCAGCTGTCTTCTGTTGGCTGTTGGAGAAGACTGTGGATGGGTCTTGGTGTCACATGGCAATGTTGCCTTTTTGGGTTTTTTTGGTTTTGGTTTTGTTTTTTTCCTCCCCTCTCTCAGCCACCCCAGGTACTGTCTAGGAGGTCACATAACCCAAGCAGGGGAGCAGCTCTGGAACTGTTTGCAAGCTGGATGAGTCTTAAGAACCCTGGGTGGCCACCCAGGCTTAGACAGTCTGGGGTATTTGCATTTTGGTGCTCCTTTGATGGTTTTATTGTTTTGTTTTAATTATTAGACTTTTTTAATATTAGTGGCTACTGCAGCATAAAAACCACACATTAGGCTTGTAGCTTGTCTTGTTGTAAACAAGCTGATACTTAATTAGCTTTAATGTTGTTTTTAGAGGACAGCAACAACAAATAATGTGCAGTGTTTACTTGGGTCTTCAAGTGTTCATATTATTGCAGCGTATGTGGTGTTTTGCTTTTCAGTAATATTCTTGAGTTGGTTCTTTTTGGATGGGTGTTTTAGTGGATGTTTAAACTTTGACTTAAAAATAAGAACTCCTTCAAGGCAGACCTAAGATTCAACATTAATTCCCTGTTTATAAAATAATTTGCTGAGGAGGGCAAACGCTTCTCCCAGCTGACTTTCTTCAGTGAATGGGGAGCTTGTTCTCTGTGTGTTGGTTATTGAAAGCTGAGCTCTTTGTGCCAGATATTTTAAGAAACTGTTGACGCTTAGATCTAATCTATTTCATTATGCTGTATTTTTAGACTAGAAAGTGAATGTGTTTTCATGCATGTGGTTGGGCAGTACATATGTAGCAATTCTAAAAAATAGTGTTGCATAACTCAAAATACAGTGTTGGATACTTCGGCCTGCATTCTTGCTTTCGTGTGTTTTGAAGGCAATAGCTGTGGTGGTTAGAAATGTTGTAAGAAGAATGTCTTGGAATTAGGCAGTATCACATTTACATCTGATCATAAGGAAATAGTATTTATTTTATGTTCTGGGGCTTAGTCACATGCTCTTACATATCACTGTCCTGATGGGAGCTATTTGTATGCTCAATTTTAGTAGTACAGATACTTTTGGAGTACTCTAGACTTCTTATTGGGCCCTTTTAAATGGCAGCAAAGGTTACATTTTTAGTTTCTACTATTCTCATGTGATAAAGATACACCATTTATACAGAGTGCGGAGCTTTCTGTCTTGTCTTAGGTAGACCAGCTTGAATCCTTTCATGCCAATCATGCTGGTAGACACGTTTGCACTTGGGAAAAGGTACTTTGTATCTTCCTTTATTGTCCACCTATGCTTGATGAACACTTGAGACACTTGCTGAACCTGTACGTTAGTTGGGTGACCTGAGTTTGCATTGAATGCTGAGTCCTTGGGGGGTGAGGAATGTTGGATGGCTTTTACCATAGTTGGGAACCAGAAATTATTCAGATTTTTTGGCAAAATTCTGCGCCTGGGTAGAATGATAGAACAACTTTGTTGTCCATGCTTGTGATTTTTATTGAGTATGTTAGGATTTTATTCAAACTTTGCAGCTCTTGAACTGAGGTAATGACTGGTATTTCAGTCTGGGATTTTTTTAGATGTTCAAAACAAAACTCAAGCTAGAGTAGTAACACAGCAAGGAAATAAAGGCATGAGAGGTATGACTCCCAAGTACTCTATGGCATTCAAAAAACAGAAGGAAAAAGAGCACCTGGCTTTACCAAATAAAGAAGTCTTATTCTTCAATAGCACCATGACTTTGAGGAGGATTGATTCATGGCCCATGAAACTTCAGAGGTTGACAGTACATTAATTGTGCATCAATTGCGGAAGTGCAGAGGAAGCCAGATGGATAGAAAATGTAGATGTGTGCAGCAGGACAGAGAAGGAATCTCAGGATTTCTTAAGTTGGAAGGATCATCTAGTCCAAATCCCTGCTCCTCGCAGGACTACCTAAAACTAAATCATATGACTAGAAGTGTCATCCAGATGCTCCTTGAACTCTCACAGACTAGGTGCTGACACCACTTCCCTGAGGAGCCTGGTCCAGTGACTGACCACTCCCTCAGTGAAGAACTTTTTCCAATCTGAACTTCCCCTGACACAACTTCATTCCACTTCCTCGTTTCCTATTCCTGGTCACCAGAGGAAGCAACTATTTATGAATAGGACACTGCTCCAAACCACTGTGTTACAAATATGTCTTGAAGTGCATAATACAGTCAGGATTAAACCTTAATTCCAGAAAGAAGAGCTGAAGGTCCATGATACTGTTTGAACCTGGTACTTAGAACATTTTATGATCCTTAAAGAGGAGGAAATAAACAAAGCATTTTGAAACTTGCTTTGGAGGTGTAAACTTCTGATGAAGGAGAGAGAGTCTTCTGTCTTCCTGCTGGAAACAAAAACCTTTTGAGTGTCCTATATGTTTATTTTGTGATATCTGACAGTTGAAATGGTGCTGAGGCTAGAAATCTGGCCTTCTGTTTTATCAGTGAAGAGCTTGCTTTGCGTACGAAGCTGCGTGCTTGGATGAGTCACACCTACTGCTTTTTGTTTCTCAGCCTCTGAGGAAGCTATCTTCACCACTGTTGAAAATAAACACTTGGGTTATGTGGATCACTGGGATAACCTGGAATATCAGTTCTCTTCTACTTAAATCCTGTTCTCCTTGGCCCTTGACTTTCCCCTGTTAGACTTCCCGGTGCCACGCACACGTATGGTTGTGTATTCTTAGTTGCATTGTTAACTACCATATTGTGTGTGTTTGTGGAAAACCAGTTGCAGGTCTGCTTGTATGATCTGAATGTGTCTCCCTGTTCTTGTTTTGTGTTTGTAGCAGATTATCTTAAATAGTGCTGAAAAGTTATTTTTAAATCTTGCTGTAATTGGCAGTAGAACAAACTCATGAAAACAACAACTTTTTGAAATGAAGTGGAAATCTGCATTCTGCTTGCTCTGAACTGCAGGCTGTCTTAAGGCAAGAGGTTGAGGCTTTAAGCAACCTGGTCTAGTGGAAGGTGTCCCTGCTCATGGCAGGGGTGTTGGAACTAGATGGTCTTTAAGGTCCCTTCCAACCCAAACCATTCTATGATTCTATGATGAGTGTGTGGATAGTAAGCTTTTACTTACACAGCTGGAGGATTTGTCAGAAGAAGTTGTATTTAATAACATGGCCCAACTAGATCTAATCACACTAGAAGGCTCTACAAGAAACCTTCAGCTAGGTATTTCCCCTCAAGAACTGTCAGGCTTAAGATAGGATGCTGAGATACAAAATGGCAAACAAAAACTTATTTTGTTTTATTATAGTTTCATTTCTAAACAGAAATAATATTCTGCTGACCTGAAATTCAAGTCTGATGTTTGCTGATGGATGGGAGCACACTGCCGTCACCATGATGGACAGGGAGCTTTGGTCAGGAGGTTTCTGGAAGCTTAATGAAGAAGCTTCTGCTGTGGTGGCTGTTGGAATGGCTCTCAATAGGAACAGTTTTGATGGATTTTGTTTCCTGAAGGTTTAGTATATTGTTGTCTTAAACCAGATAGAAATAAAAGCAAGTAGAGGGATTTTTTCCTTTTCTGTAAGATAGAATTGCTTGTTTCATTTAGACTTCATCCTGTTCTGCATTGTATGAAAAGAAAAGATAATTAGAACTAAATTGACTGTCACTAAATTTGAGGGTGAAGTAGCTCTTTATTTCTTGGTATACATATGCCAAGAGTAGACTTCTTTAAAGCTAATACCTTTTTAAATATAGCTTTTCTCTTTGTTTCATTTACTAGTGGCATCAGGAAGAGCACTGAGAAGAGATTACAGTAGTTGATGAGATTTTCCTGTATCTTAAAAATGATACAGCAGCAAAGGCAGAAGGAATGTAGTTCCTTGGCTTTGCTATGCAACAGTTACAACATTTAAAAAATTTGTAAGGACAATATTGTTTTCAAATGGGAATGCTACTATGTGCTGGAAAACTGGCAGTGTTTCTGGGCATCTGTTACATTGTCTTTTCAGTGTTTCCAGTGGTCTAAAAGTGCATCAAAGGGCTTGAGTCTGAGCTGCTATGTGGTGTTAGTCCTGTCTCCCATTGGGATTGGCCACAGGTAAGAATATTTAGGGTTTTGAGGGTGTGATAGTGGATGCAGTTCAGTTTTGTGGGTGTGTTGTTACATTACATCAGTATAAATGTTGTATATACAGGCATCCCTCTGAAATGGTAGGTTGCACAGAGCAGAGGACTTGGAAGAGACACAAGAAGTAATTTGCTAGCCTAAAAATAACCCATATCTTAATACACTTTTATGAAAATAAACAAGCCTATGGAGTTCTACTATCAAACAAGTGACATGCTAGTGTTAGAACTGTTTCCTCCTTTTTCCTTAATTGAGGAGAAGATTGAGAAAAATAAAAAAAAAACTCCTCATGTTGCCCATAAATGAGAAAGAACATTTGTATAAAATGAGACAGTTTTGAAGTAAAGGCCAAATTAAGCTCGGTTATTTATGAAAGAGGAACAGCTTATCATCCACTTCACTTGTGATTGCCCTACCAAGGGCCTGCCCAACTTTTCAGAGCTTGGTTCTGACCTGTTCTGACCCTATTAGGGTCTTATTAAGCAAAGCTTTTTTTGGAGAAGGCATTGTGCATGTTTATGAATATTCTCCTCAATTTTTTGGGTTACAGGAGAAAGTGGAAAAATTCAAAACACTTGTCATCCCTAGTTTTTTTTATGTCACAGGAGTGCCCATCAGCCTTTATATATCTCCTCTAATGAAGATGTAAAAGATCATTCCTCTTCTAATCTGTGAAGTGGACCACTCAGTGCCTTTGTCATTTAGACTATTGCAAAGTACTTGACTGCCTCTTTTTCCCCTTAAGGTGTAGTAGCAATGTGTATCATTGCAGAATGAGGTTGCCCATTCATTAAGGAGCACTGTGTACGCAGTGAATATTATGGTGTACCTCACAGATTGGTATGCTGCTTCTGACTTGTCTCCTGGTGTAGTTTAAGGCACTGTTTTTCACAGATGAATATATTACCTAGAGTGGGGCTAGTATTCTCCTGTTTATCTTCCCATGTGATGCAGTAACAGTGACTAACAGTTTCTCCTTAGGGAAGTGCAGACTGCTACAGGATATACTATTTAAAGTCTTCAAGAGACAGATTGATCCTACCTCAGTCATGTAGTTTCTCCTTATGAAGCCTCAAGAATGAAGGTTGCTCTAGACTTCCTGTATAATCAGTGAGAAGAAATGGGCATTTCCACAGCGTGATTCAGGATTCCTCTGTTGTGCATCACTTTCTGCAGGTGATTCAGTCTCTCCTTCTATTGCACGTTTTGAAAAGTGAACTGCAGCTCACTGGTCTTGTACTTAGAAGTCTCAGGTAGATGTCTGAAATTTGGCTGCAGCATCAGAAAGAGGGTCAAGCCAGCAGCAGCAACTTGTGAGCAAACAGACTAGTGCTTTTTGATTGGAATTTCTAACTGCTTTTTAAATTTTGAGAATTCAATAGGCAGTGGAAATCTTGGTTACAGAAGCACTGCCAGTCTTCAATTATTTTTTTTTTTTTTTAATTTTGATGGTTGTACCACAAGCTGGAGCAAACTTTTTCCCTTCTCTTATAGCTGAGACACAAACCATGAAAACTAGTTCTAAACACACCCTTTTTCAGGGAGCTGAATACCTTTAATATTTTTTTGCCTTGCTGGCAGGGTATAAAGCTAAAGGAGCTGCAATTGGATGTCAGTACAATCCTAAAGTCTCTGAATGTGTTTAAAAGAAGCATTTGTTTGGAGGCCTTTATGCAGCTGAAAATCTCAACAAGAATTTGGCAGAAATCTCGGTGTCGGAAGATGGCAGATTCCTGTGCAGTGAGATGTTTACTGGTTCACTGTTTTATCTTTGGCAGCTGCTTTTGCACTTGATATCTTCAGCTGTTTTTTGAAGCTTTTACAAAGAATAATTATTCATTTCATGAAATTGATCTACTTTACCCATCCAACAGGGCACTGATTCACATATTTCTCTGGCAACATCCCGTTGTTATCAGAGCTGTGTTCACTTTTGCAGGGTTGCGTTCGCTGGGACGTTAGAACTTCCTGGGCCATGGTTTTATTGCATGATTTACTGATGCATGGAGTGACTGTTTCAACAACTCCTGTGAAAACACTAGGGTCACCAAGCTCTTTGGGAGGTGGAAACAACCTGAGTCTTCCTGTTTTCTGCTGTCAGTAATCACTAATGTGGGTGCAACAATCTTTTCACAGGAATATGAGCTATTATAATGATGGCCTATAGATAGGTGGCAACCTTGCTGTGTCACATTTCAAGCAGTGTTTTCTTATTACTGGGGCAGATTACTGGAAAAGGCAGTAGTGAATGGACTGCATTCTAGCTCCCTACAAGGTAAAATTCCACTAAATCAATAGAGCTTTCTGTAACGTTGAATATGTGAAGTTAGGATACTACCAAAAGGTTTTACTGGTAGGTGTCTTTAATGAGTTCCATAAATTCATGAACAAGGTTTCACTGCAGGTTACCAGAGCACTTTTTTTTTTTTTTTTAAGTTGAGGTTAAGCACACATTCTGTAAATTTGAACATGTTCACTTGCTCTTTGAATAAAGTAACACCTGAATACAATTGTATGCTGCCCTGCACCCCCAAACCAATCATTTTGTGATGTGCTTCTGGATGTTTACATGTGCATACTGGTTGTTCATTGATATATGTGTTCACTCTGTTCAACTTTTGCATGTAGAGTGGTGCATTTACCCAGAAAAGGCTGGTGGACTTAACATCATTCCAGTGTTTGGAGCCCTACTGAAGGAGAATATTTAAAATATATATTGAAAAATGAGACAGGGTTTATATGTTTTACTACTTCAGCTGGCATAATGGAAGGGGGGAGCATGGGGCATTCAGAACTCTTCATGTTTGTTTTGTGTTCCAAGAGTAGTTTAGAATTATGCCTGTGCTTAGCCAAATTTTTAAAAAGTTATCTATTTATTTTCGTTGTTACAGAGTATGAGCTACAGTATACATATGTTCTAGTTAACTCACCACATTATTTTAGCATGATATTCTAACCCACTTGGCTATTAACCTGGCTGACTACCAGGAGAATTTTCAAACTGTTGACTCATATTGCTTCCATATGTAACTTAAACCACCTTTTCCCACAGTGGAGACAGCTTGAAGGTTAGCTGCATTTTCTTTTCAGGGCAGGGAACAGCATATTTTGAACTGAGTCAACACATATGAGTAAAGGAAGTAAGTCTAAGCTGCTATTAACTTTTTGGGGTCTAATCTAATTTTTGCTGAAATCTGTCTTGGTTTCAAATCAGAAAAGACCAACATGGTTTCTTGTGCTCCTCTTCCCCATGAGGTTTAGTAGTCTTCAACATAGGCAGCAATGGCTCATCTTTTCATTTTTGCATCTTTGTGAGGATGAATCTTCACAGCTGCCACTACTTTCATGCCATCTAAGGATCTGGAGGCATGAGTTGCCTTCTGTGTGTGGGATCGGATGTTTTTAGGATGTGACTACTTAAGTGGGAAATGACACATAGGCTGCATGCCATGTCAGATTATTGAGCACCTATATATAGGTGGAGCCTATATGTTGTTGGAGCTCTTATTCATAGTTGGAGCCCATGTTTTGTGTCATGCAGCAAAGGAAGGGTGATGGCCAGTAGAACCACTCTGCAAAGTGATACATAGTGGTACTCTACAGTGTTGTCCCTCTGATTTTGCTGTCAAGCCAGATGGTGGCTTTGCACATGAAAGCCTGGGCGACTCACTGGGTCCTACACTGGGGCAGTAGCTGCCTGTGGCCTCCACAGCCCACAGGGAGGAGAAGGAGCCCTGGGGCACTGTATGGAAATGGAGGAGACCGCACTAGTAGGAAGATGAAGGTGGAAGCAGCAGTTGTGTGAAACCTTGTGGGTTTGCGCTCCAAAAAACCCCCTGTTGTGTACTGATATTTTTTTGCAGACTACACAAAAAACCTGAAGAAAGCTTAGTAAGAGGGATTTTTCTCATAGGCTTTGATATCTGTTTGACCTGTAGACCCTACTGATGGAGAAATGATCTGTGTTATTTTCGGTGTTACCACCTTTATGGGAAGTTGCATCCTTCCTCAGGCCCTTGTTTTCTCACTGTGATTTTTTTTTTTCTTTAAGCAGTATGTGGCATTGCTGCAACTCACCTGCCTGACTCAGTTCTTTTTCTTTTTTTAAAAAAAAAACAAAAACAAAAAACAAAGCTGCTAATATAAAAAATAAATTCTCCTGTATTGCAATCGTTGGATCTCTGTAGCCAAATGCAATTGTTTTGCTCAGTTCAGGAGATGTGAGGGCATAGTTGAGTGTGTATTTAAGCTTAACTATGTGAGTAGTCTGAAGTTAATAGGACTGCCACATTGAACAGTAACACTTTTAGCATGTGCTTAAAACCCAAACCAGATGGATACGTGGCTTTTTTCAAAGACGTGTGTTTAACAAACTCTTCACTCCCAAATGTTTTATTCTAGTGTTTCTGTGTAATATTTATACTTCCATTGAATGTTGTTCTTCAGCTGACAACATTAAAATACAGATTTCTTATTATATGATTATGATTGTTTTATTTTAGTTTTGAAATCCTGCTTCAGCCTTCATAAGGATGGATGCTATGGTGGTGTCACCAGGGCCTGGCTTTGCTGGATTCCAACTTGCAGAGACCAAATGTAGCCTTTGCTGAGAGGGAGGACTCAGAAGACAAGAGAATATGGCTTCCTCCTTTTTTTTTTTTTTTATTATTTTAACTCTAAAAGGCATGTTGGAGTTTTGTGCTGTATAATTCTTTAGGTATTTGGATTAACTCTGATAAAATTATAGGTGGTTGCAAGGGAGTTTATTGTGCTTATAAATTGTAGTGAGGCTCCCTGTAATTTGTTATAATTAATTCAAGAGTTCAAGGGCAGAAAATCAGGATCAGGTTGTGGCATGCCTTCCTTTCTTGCTAAAGCATGCCATTACTGGCCTTTTTATTTAAGGTTTAACTTTGTGTTTGTGGCTTTATTTGAACTTGAAGAATCCAAAAAGTATAATACACTTTTAACAAAAAGTACAAGTACAGAGAGTGGACCTGTTGTGGTTGGGGGCTTCCTTTTAAAATATAGATAAATTAGTGGGTGCTGTAAAGCTGCATCTGCCGGCTAAGCCTCTCATGGAAGGAGTGTGTGTTTTGGAAGGCTTGTGTCATGTCTGCAGGATGCAACAAGGCCTGGGTGCATGTCCGTGCTTGTGGCCCATCAGAAATGGCAGGAAAAGCAAAACACTCACAAAGCGCTTCTCTACGATCTGAGCTCAGTCTTTTGCTGCCAACGAGAATGCTGAATGTGACGCTGTTGTCTCGTGTCTAACTGCGAAGGCTTTCACTAGCCATCCATTTAACACTGGACACCAAAGAGGCACCACACTTTGATACCAGGCTGTACTGGAAGCAGCTGCTTATATGTGGGAAGCTAGAAACTGTGTGTTACCTTTCTAAACGCTCCCGTGTCTGTTTGCGATACACTTATTCTTTCATTTTCTGAATGTTCAATTTTGCTGCAGAAATTTGACTTCATTGACTGATTCACACCAGAAAAAAAAGCTTATTGCTCCTAAAACGTTCATTCTTTGTATTTACATGTGGAATCTTCTGCCAGCTGTGTAAAGAACTGATGGAGGTGGAGATCTAAAATGTTAATAGACTGTCTTTCAGAGAATGCATGCAAACAAACAACCTTTCAGTAGTAAACCGTTGAAATAGAGGTAGTAAACGACAACTAAGCAGTGCAAAATTCTGATCGGACTGTTTTTACGTGTGCAAAGGTTTTCTTGTTCTAGGATCCTTAGCCACGAGTCAAACTTGTAGCTGGACCTTAACCTTTGGAAGACATTGGCCTTTGGTAGGAACTTCACTGGTCACGTATGGTGGCTTACCTTCCATTGTGTGCCTCATTGCAGCTTATAGAGCAAGCCAGTCGGTGAGGCTGTGTGATATTTGTCCTTATGCTCAGGAATTTCTTATCAAAACAAAAGTGACCATCATTGTGAATTAGCCCATTTTAGCCAAATCCCTCTTTTCCCCTTCACCTATAAATTGTTGCTTTTAAAGAGAGAGAGTGATGAGGGATAGGTGATATGAACTGTGTTTTGATCTGTCCTCCTTTTTTAATCCTACATTTGAATATCATGCTAACCCAGCATTGTTCTGTCTCATTAGGAAGGGGAAAAAGAATGACACAAATCTTCCCATGCATTTAATTTATTTTTAGTTTCAGTCATGTTTTCCATCCAGCTGCTGGAGGAAACCAGGAGCAGCCTCATTTCTCAGTTACCTGAAGCTAACCTTGACCCACCTTATAAGGTTGTTATGATTAAGGAGTTCGTACCCTAGAAACTGTTATGACTGTTTTTACTATTGGCATTGACAGTTTGAGCTTCTGAAGGTATTTCCTCCTGCATGTGTGACAAAGGCTCTTTCATCTTCTTCCCTTCTTTTTCTGGCAAGTCTGTTGATCTTTCTGAAGGTCTGTGACAGGGTGTGGTAGACTTGTTCTCAATAATACCCTTCCAAAAATATTACTCTTTAGTTGTAAAGCACAGCTGTTGCTTTTTATATTCTACCACAAATCCCAAATAAATGACTATTGTCTAGTACTGCAATACATCAGACTTTCGGTGGGAGAGAAGCTGATGAAATTCCAGAGGAGCCAAGCCGGAGATGTTCTGTTTATCAATACTATCTAAGTTTTTTACAACAGCAAAGACAAGGGCTTTAGCATTGCGTTACTGACAGTGACATCATCAGTCTATGTACCTCTTTTTTTTTTTTTTTTTTTTTTTTAGCACCTTTAGATTAATATGTGGTGATTGAATCCTTGCATCTAAAATGTGTTTCAGCATGCTCAAGACCAGAAATCATAACACCATCTTTGCCAATATACTGAACGTTGTATCTGAAAAGACCAGTCTTGTCTGCCTGCCTGCCTTTCTTTCTTGCCATATAAAATGCAGTCCAAGTTTGCAGTTAATTTTGTTGCAGTATATTGAGTGACCCACATGAAATAAGAATCATCCAGTAAGTAGTACTCTGGATTGAAACTTGGGAACAAAACCGAGCTCTCCCAAATGGTTTCCTGCCCAAGTTTAGATGAGTAACTTCTCCAGCCATGTGCCTCAGATACTCTATTTATAAAATTAGACTCATGATCTTTAATATTATACAAAGCATGCTTTTCTCAGAAAAGCAACTAGTAAGAGTTAAGTATTATTACAGTTGTCTCAAATATGTAATAAATAAAAATAAGCTTTTGGTCATTATCAAGTAGTTCCTTTGCTTGCCTGTTGAATAGCTGAGTCATTGTCTCATCTAACTCAAAAACTGAGAAAATACAAAAGAACCTATGTTTAAAATAAAAAAGGGTTTACCTTTAACATAGCAAATAAATATCTGTGGAATCCTGTTGCGAAATAGTATCAAAGCCAGGATCATGGAGATTTTAAGGTGCAGGATGAACAATAGACTCATCAATAGATAGGCTAGTGCTTAAAATAATTTTAGTAAACAATAAAAGGCCTCTGTTCGGGAGAAACTGCTTCCCCTGGGCAGATTATTGTGTAAATGTACATTGCAGTGTCTTTGCTCAGAAGTATATTACCATACTGAGATAAACCCAAATGAGCTGAGTTGGACTGTTGTTGTGATTCAATGAGGCTTTTATTGTGTTCCTAATTTTAGAAGAGCATACTGTACTCTAATTGCACTTTTTTTTTTTTTTTAATTGCAAAAGAGCTGAAGGTCTTGAGCTAAACCTCTTGTGGTTCAATCTGTTTCTCCTTTGGGTCTTAAAGACTTCTTATTTTGAAGATATGAAACGGTAAAGCAGTTCTCTTTTTCTCCAGAGAAGTTAAACTACATAGCTATGTAGTTATCCAATAGATAGGCTTGATGCCAAAAAGGTACCTAATGAGTTATAAAAAAGTTAGTCATGCCAGTAATTGCATCATTAGAAATTATTTTAAAGGATTTGTACCTCTTGGGTAACTAATGCATGTTTTGTAGTGCTTTGTGTATTTTCAGATGCACTCAAGGTAAATATTTATTGTTATAGAAACTATGATGTGTTTATTCATACCAGCTTGAAATTTCAAAAAAAACCCCCAAAAAACCTAAAAAACAGAACCACAACATTTATTAAAAGTGTTTCCTGCTGCACTAGAGATAATGTGTATATTCCAAACCCTTCCTGTCCATGTACAGAGAAGGAAAGTTAAACCAGGGAAAAATAACAAAAATCCAGACTGATCACAGTACAGCATTCAAACAGTATTAATCCATGTTATCTTGACCTTTTTGTATAAACGTATAGATCTACGCATGTGTGTGTAATCTATATTTAGATTGTAAATCCCTGGGGCAGTAAGAATATTTTGCTCTGTTCTTGTACACTTCCTAGCAGAGTTGGATGCTGCTTAATTACTAAGGCTACTGGGTCTGATGATATTGGATAATTATTAATGGAGTGTTTGCCTTGTGGTTCTTTGGGGAAGTCACTAGTAGGCAAATTGTGAAGATGCAGTGTACCAGTGCAATTACTCTGCAAAACTAATGCATATTCTTACGTTTGTAAACCATCCTTCAATTTCTCTATAAAGATCTCACTTTCCATACTGATCAGGCCAGGTTCTGCATGGTTTGTGGTATCTGAAACATTGATTGTCAGAGAGAATGGAAATCAGTAAACTTAATTGAGTTATCTTCTGCGTATATAGAAGAGCAACAGAGTTAATACATCAGATAAACAGTGGTGATGGAAGGGTACAGTGAATTCAGTGACTCTATACAAACACCCACATTCTTTCTTGAAGTGACAGAAGAACAAACATGAATCCTGATCTTGGGAGGTCCATGCAGAATTGTATGGGCAAATGGAGTTCTCTACATTTACACAGCTGTAGCCAAATCTTAACCTGGGTGTTACTATTAAATTTTAAACCAGTACCCTTATCTCAGGCTTACTAGTACTATTTGGGATTTTTTTTTTCTTCTTCTGATGTAGTATGGATTGCTAAAATGCAGGTGTTGATTCTGGAGTTCAGGTGTTGTCTCATAGTTGTCCAGTTGCAGCTTATTTACTTTATAAAAAGTGTGCTTTTTGATGCACTAGATGCAAATATACTTTTAATGTTTTCTGTGTTGGCTAAATAGAGTTGTGGAAAATGATATCCTTATAATTATGGCTTTGTTCAGACTTGTCCACTCCCATTCCCCTTGGAATTAGCTACAGGCTGGCAAACTCTAGTAGCCTTTATTATATTGAATACACAATGGCTCTGCTAAAAATGTTTAACTCAAAATGAGCAACAAAGGTGAGAGATTTCAGCTCTCAGCTCACTTGGCTATGATGGTGTCTCTTCTGCCCTGCACTCCCTTAGTACACCAGACTGGCTCTGTGATTAAAGCTTTGTAAGTCTTAATTTTGAATTTCTTGCCTCTTATTATTTGGGGGTGCAGATTGCAAACTTCTCTTTTGTTCAGTTTCCATATGCTTTCCCAACTAAACCACCTAATAGAAGGCTTATGAAATGCACGTTTTTATCTGTTGTTCTTGAGCAGCTTTCCTCAGTGAATCTATAGCTCAGTCATTTTTAAAATGTTTGATTTACCTCAAATTATAGATCTACTTTTGCAATCCAAGCAAACAAAGAGCAGTCTCAGCTAACATTGTGACACAATAACAGGATTTAATGTAATTTCAGATGGAGGAGCCTCAAATCCTTGACAGAATATGGGCCAATTTCTTCTCTCCGTTGGCTGGGCAGGGAGCCTGACCACAGTTTTGCAGCACAGCTGAGCCATGAATCTGTGGCTGGTAGAGCTATTAGAGCCTTCTAGCAGAGCTTGCTTCAGGGTATACTCCTCCTCTTCCTTGACAGTGGAATTAGCTACTCCAGTTGGTGCCTTGTGAAAGGAGATGTCTCAGTTCATGCCTCATGCAGCCACAATGAAAAGAGATGTCTCAGGACACCTTAAGTGGGTGTCCCTTGTTGCTGTCAGTCTAGGGGTAGAGATGAAGCTGGACAGATCATAGGTTTCTGCCTCAATCTTGAGTTTATCCTGGCATTTCCTCAGGAAATGAAAAAGGTGTCAGAGCCATAGCAGGTGATTGCTTTTTAGTGTGCTTGCCTGTGAAAGGTGACAGCTTTCTCCGTGAGGTTTTTTCTGATGGAGACACAAGTTAATGTCAGAGAGCTAATTATATGCATCTTTTAAACTCTTACTGCACGTCAATCTACAATATATAATAGATCCTAAACTTTTATTCTGCTTCAGTGTTAGCAGATGAAATGTTGTACCATAATATTGTATTAAGGTTTTTAAATGTGATCTGTTTCTGACAATCAGGGTGAAACACCTGTGAATGGGCATCTTTCTGTGAAGTAGGTGCTGACTGCTGTCTTAAAACATTTTTTCTGAAGTACGGGCCACTAAGATTGCAACAAAAATGTTGTACCACTGTTTTATTTTCAAAGTCTTAATTGTAATATTTGATACTTTAGTAACTGCATTGACATCCTATTTTTGGTGATGCTTATCTAAATAATAATTTCTATGGTTTATCTATAGTTTCGCAAGCACTGTGGTTGAACTCATGGCTCCACTAAAGCTGGTGACACTCTTGACTTCTGTACAGCTAGAATGTCACTATAAGATTTTTTTTTTAACATTGTTTTGACTTCCATGTAGTCTCTTAACTTTGTGTTTGTTTTAACAATAGTTCTAACTTTATGGCAGATGTGTATTTTTACTTTTGTTCTGTTAGACTAGAATATGTAACTCATGCGTGTGTATGTAGCATTGACATAAATAGCCTGCTTTGGGATTACAAGTCTTGAAGACCAGGTTCAGCAAACACTTGCTCACCTGCATACTTGAAAAAGCAGCTTATGTCAAACTTGTATGAAAGTATGTGTATTTTCAGAATTGGGATTTAGTCATTGCAAAGAAGCGGAAACAAGCTGATTTGTCTCCTGGACCGAGCAAGTATGAAACCTGGGGCTGAAGCACGGGGCTCAAGCTGAGAAGCTGTATGCTTTTTATACTGCCTCTCTCAATCAAATTTCAAAATCCCCTAAAGTTTTAATCTTCATTAAGCTGTATGAAAGCCAAATCTAAGCATTTTAAATGAGATTATATTGTTCCTGTTTGAAAACGTTCTTCTACTTTTTGTGGGGTAGAGAGGGGAAGAGGAAACCTAAAACCAGTAACCCAACAATTACCTTTTAAGCGCATGTAAAAATTGTGAAATCCGAAGGGAACTTCTCAGACATGAGGAATATGTGCACAGGCCTTCCCTGACAGGATTTCTATTCCCTGTAGTGCTTGTAGCCTCTAAACATCCTGCTGCCTTCAGAGTACAGGTCTGGTCAGAGCATTGGTGCTGTCTAGTGGCAAGTTATTGCATATCACATCACTGACAAGAGTTAACCGAAGACAAATGTAAAATACTGCACTTGATTAATAGCCCTCAAAGCATGGCTTGGGTTATGCTGGTTTTGAAGCATGTAGGTGTTTTCTAACACCTCCACAAAGAACTAAATGGTAACATTTGCGACTATAGTTAAGGCAGTGCAGTTCTTGTAACCTGGGTGATGTTACAGTGGTTCTCCTTTCCTGTTGGGACTGGATTTATGCTCTAAAACAAGACCAGAGCAGTTTCATTGCTATTCCCAAAAGTTCAAAGGTAAGGTCTGATGTGGTGTGCTGGTTGCAGCTGAGTCCAGTTAGAAGTTTACTGCCTCTAGTCTTTCTGACCACTCTTTACCGTCCACCTTGCAGAGGCTGCAGTCTCTGAGACTCACAAGCTGGCATGCTTGTGAACCATTTCTTTCAGTTTATCTCAAGCAATTATTTTTTTAAATCCACGCTGTTTTAAGTGGATGCCCTTTGTGTTGGGGGGAGTGAGCAGATATGCAGCTGAAGGGAGCAGTAACCTCGTAAACTGGTTCAGCTGCAGCCAGACTGCCATGTCTGGTCACAGCACGAGAAACCCCTTTGGTTTTTGGGGTTTCCTAACTTGGGTCACCCAGACACACCAGTTATTATCAGCAGGTCTTGGTCTTGGGGTTGGGTGCATGAGACTGAGTGCACACGCGGGCTGTGGATACACTGGTACAGTACCTCTACCTTTGGGCTCAGACCATGCATGAGGAGTTGCATGTCAGCTGAGAAGGAATTGTGTTTAATCTCAGTTGGAACAGGTTACTTACGCCTGAACCAAAAGTTTAAGATGATGGGCCTGAGACTGTTATATCGCTGTAACTCAACTGTATTTGATTATTGGCACATCAGTGGTTGATACAGCGTCCTTGCAGTTGTGGCTATAATTTCTTTAGCTGCCTGTCTCGCCCCTGCCTGGTTTTACTGCCCCTGCCATAGAGGTAGCTTGAGGGAATATGCATTGGGGCCTGTAGAATAAAAAGTTGTGACCTGTTAATGAAGTTGTCTCCACTGGACTTTAACTTGATATGCCAAAGGGACAGCTTTGGCCAGCTCTGCTGTGGGTCTGGTCCAGTTCAGCAAATGGGAGGAATGCACAGATGGAAGCAGTAACTTGTTAAGGTTTTTGTGGAAAACTTCTTGGTTTTCTTAATCTACTCTTTTGCAAATGCAAGGTGAAATGTGCAAGTTCTGTTGCTGTGGTTAATACTAATAGTTTGTCTTGTGATTAGTTACTGCAGATCAGCAAGTGCATGATATTAGAAGCTGGGTTTGCTTGATTTGTGCTTCTAAGTCATCCTTACAGATATGAGATACCAATTTAAAACCTTTTATATGGGCCACAGTTAAAGTTATGTCAGTAGGCCAAAGTATATTGTTAAATTCTGTTTCATGAATGGTGACACTGAAGCAAAAACAATAGAACTATGGAACAGCCTCTCTTTTTTATTGGTGATTATATGGTCTTCAGTAACCTGTACAAAATTTATGGAGGAAGTAATCCCAGCAGATGTCTGTCTTCTATGTGGTCTAAGGAACACAAATTAGAACTTTTTATTTTCCTTTTCATATAGAGGCATTGCATATGTAGGGATCATATTGATTTGCTTTGGTAATGTGGAAGTTCTGAAGCCAGGTACAGACTGCTGTTTAACAGCCTGACCTGTTTGTGGTGAGTTTTTCTTACTTTTAGCAGTCTCTTGTTTTGTAGAAAATGTACAAACGTATAGATGTTCTAATTTGTGCTCTTTTTTTGTTTGTTTTTTGTTTGTAGATATCAGTATTACCTACAAGTGAAAAAGAATGTTCTTGATGGCCGATTACTTCCTTCATTGGAGCAGGGAATTCGACTAGCTGGTTTGGCAGTTCAAGGTAAGATGATGTGACCAGATAGCCCTTTCCCACCGTTGGTGGTTTTTTTTGTTTGTTCTATGTGTTGACTAGGCACTAACTTAAGGCCTTGTATGACTCCTACTCACAACAGCTGGATTTTCTGTTGATTTAAAAGTGCATAGGTGGACTGTCATTGATGAAACAAACACTCACACCCTCAGGGAGGGAATGGTGGACCATATCAGAGTGTTCAACTTCCCTATTTCTAAAATCCATGTAAGTGAACCTAAAAAAACCCCACTTCTTCCAGCCCCAACCATGGAGTACTTTGCGGTAATGAATTTGCTTCACGTTCTCTGGTTTGAAATGCAATTACATCAAAGAGCATAGCAGCAGCTTTAATTTTGCCTTTAATTAAAAACTCGTTTTGCTGTATAGTGCTATCTGAAGAATGAAGGAATGCATGACCATAATTATGTGAGTTATAAATTAATAATAAACTTCTTACAATGTGATTTTTATTCTGAGACTCTTAAGGACATCAATGAAAGTGGGATCACGTATTATATATGAGCAGAGGAGGAAGCTCTGTATTTGGGGAATGTACGTTTCAGTCCATCCACAACTATGAGAACCTTAGGTGCAGTTTCAGCAATCAGGCTCTGGGCATGTCCTCTGATGAGGGGGAAGGGGAAAGTATATAAATCACAAACATGAAGAGCTGATTCTTGAAAATTAAAGGTTCAGTGGGAAGCAATGAAAATATGATCTTCCTTAGGGCAGTAGAAGTTCCATTTTAGTATCTTATTTCTTGGTTAAAAATTGAAGGAAAAAAAATGTTTCCTGACAAATCTGGAAATGTTTTAATAAAGGAAAATATATGTATAAGGTTTCATACTGAATCTTGCAATTTAAGCAAATAAAGTTTTTCCAGTGTGCGAATTAGAACTCAATAGCTGCTGAATATGTTTCACTGGTTCTGTGTTTTTGGAGCTTTTTGCTAACTTTGAGAGTGAGTCAGTCTCTAATCAGTTTGAAGTAATCACTTTTATTCTGAATTTTCTACATAATCTATTATATTTCAAAGACCATTGCATCAGAGTGCTGCACCTCATCTTGTTCACTTTATTCCTGACCTTGTATTACTCCTTTTGTCCTTTGCATGTGATGCAACTGAAGATATCTGAAATAGTTATTTCTTTTAAACTTACAGACTCCGTTTCATGTCCGTTTTGATTTCTTTCTGTTTATGTTAAAACATAACTCTGAGGTGAAAACAAAATGAAACTGCATTTTTGGCATCCTGCAATACATGAAATTGTCTAGAAGCTTTGAAAGAATGTTTAGCTAATATGATTTATGGTGGGAATTTCCAGCTTCTATAATATGAGGATCTTGTAGATGGCGTTTGATCCAGTTCAATTAATATAGAATAAAAACCTCCTGGCAAGATATTCTTTTGATATAAGCTGTTGTATATTTAACAGATAAATATAGGCTTTTTTTTTTTTTTTTTTTAAGACGTAGTTTAGCCTTTAGAAAATGTTTTCACGACTCCACGATTTCAAGGGCATTTAGACAAGAATCCTCAGCCTGACATATGAGTGAATGTAAGTGTGGAGATGAGTACCTCTTCCAGAGATGTTGAAGAAGTAGAAAAGCAAGTAGAAAGGTGTGGGCCAGTCAGTTAAACTGACACAGTGCTTGTACTGTTATATTGACTGCAGAAGAATAAGACCTTTTTTTGCCCCCACCTTAAACCATGTTGGTTGTTGACAATTTTTAATAGAATTGGCTAGAGGATTTTAACCTTCTAGACTGTAAAATTACAGCCTTTTGTACAATTGTGTAAACTTGTAGCAGAGGTAGGTTAAATTTATTTTTTCACCAGGTCAGGGCTGGAAATGTTGGAGAAGCAACAGTGTGCACCATTTGTTAAAGAGGCTGAGAAATCCCAGCCTTGTTAGATGGTGGCATCGGTTCATGAGGGCTTTCTTCAGAAAAAGAAGCTCTTGCACTTAGGATTGTTAAGCATTGCAAATGGTAATAATATTAGGGATCAAAAGAGAGAAATTACTTGTTATTTGATCTCTAGAAATAACACTATTATTTTCAGACCTCCATGTTAAAAACTTAAAGTACAAGCAGAAGTCTTTGTGCTGGGTTGTGGCTTCAGAGGGAACTCGCCCACTTGAAATTAAGCATCTGTGCGAAGGCTGAGTGTGGTCTTAACATGTGTGGAAAGTGCTAAAATGAGTAATTGTGTTATTTTTTTCCAGCGGGTTTTGGAGACTATAATCAGTTTGAATCCCATGACTTCCTCCGAGAGTATGTCTTGTTCCCTATGGTGAGTTCCTTATCCCTTTCATTTGTGGTCTTTTATGAATAATTTCTCCATGCCTCAGAGATGATTTTGTTGATAACAGAGTAAAAGCAGCAATGCTGAACTATTAATAGTGGAAATAATTTTTTTTTTCTCCCCAAAACCTGCAATATACTTGATTGTATCTGAACAAATCTATGCTATGGAAATGTAGCCCTTTTTCAGTTTCTATTAAGCCTCCTCTAGGAATAATTGTCAACAAAAGAAATTTACTTCTTTGAGTCAGAAAAGAGTTTGCAGCTATTTAAAAAGGTGTATATCAGCAGTGCTGCAGTATTAGTAACAAGGCATGGCAAGGGGCTATGAGGGCTGCTGATGTAGTAAATTTTGTGTCACAGGGCAAATCATGCAGCCTTTCCTCGAGAGAGAGTGTGAATTTATGTCAACTGACTATCAGACTGAAGTGAAGCATGAATCAGGCCTTCTCAAAATGTTCTCCAGGGACTGTGCTATAAACTTGTTTTAAATTTACATTGGAAACTAGCAAATAATTTGAATGCTGAGGGAAGTGGTTTAGGTCACTAATAATGTTAGAAACTGGTGACGAATGCCAAGTCTTGCAATCCATCATGTTGAGCCTCTCTGGGAGGATGGATTAGAGGGGGGTAGGGGAAGCCTTCTGAGGCTAAGGCTGGCTTTGTCTTAGATGAACAAGTCCACCAGCACAAGTCTTGAGTGTAAGCTCTATAAAATGGAAAAATCTCAGAATTCTTTCTAACTGGGGAAAAAAAAGTAAATGGAGTAGGGTTCCCATGCCCTGAATGTAGCTGCCTAGAAGTTAAGGCATCTGGTTTCCCTCTGCAATTAGTGGAGCGGTAGAGGGAGAATGATTCATCTCACTGTAATTTGGAGGCTTGAGAAAGGCACTTCCAGAAACATTACCAGTGCTCTTTGTACAGGAACTGCAGCGGATAGTCCATTCTCACATCCAAAAAGGTGACAGCTGCACAGTGTCTTGAAGCTAATGGGCAATTTTGAGCTGGTAGACACAGTTCAATACCATCTGAAAAAGTGTGTCATCAGGAAGAAGGGGAATTAATGAATGTATAGAGATCTGAGTATGCCTTGTATGGCTAGAATGTGGCTTCAACATTGTTGGCCTTTCACTAAGAAACTTCTGTTAGCCTGACTACTGGAGCAGGATTTCTTTGGTAGGCTGCCTTTTTCTATTGATAAGTGATAATAAGATGATCTTGTGTATAGTTGATGGCTTATGAAGTCGTATGTGATAGCCTAAGTGGGAAAGAAGGTGGCTGCAAATATAGACAGAGAAATGTGTTGTCTGCTGTCACTTTGTAAATTACTGAACTTCTGCAATGTTCTTTCAACATACTGGTATTATTTTTCTATTCAGAAAAAAATTAGGGCAGGGTTTAGGCCTCTAGATGAGCTTTCGGGTGGTTAATTCATATGTGGT